>NC_061895.1:3329396-3632068 GCF_905147765.1 Vanessa atalanta
ATATATTGTTTTTTTTTTCACCATATAAGCTGTAAGGACTAAATAATAAACTAATTATGTTTTTAAAAAAGTTTTAATTATTTTTTTAAATATTAACAAGCTGTAGTATTAAGGTCTAACCGGAAGTTAAATATATTTTTGCATATCCAAGCAACGATGGTAGGTAAGTTATAAAATTGATCTACTTATAATTCTTATTGAGACAGCAACTATGATATTAAGGTGAGCGAACGTCACAGAGGGGACCGAAGGTGAATGGCAGGGGATACAGACGGACGTAACGTGTGCGTGGCAATATAATAGTTATTATTAGATAAACTATACACAATCATTAAAATCCCGGATGACGATGGATTATTCTATTTACGAGATGTGTTAAATACACTTATAAAGGTGCAGTTATTATCAAAATCAAAATATACTTATTCAAGTTAGATTTTACAAGCACCTTTGAATCGCCATTTCCGTTCGGAATGTAGATTCTCAGTAGTAACTCTTTTTCAACATTTAAAATACAAAGTTATGTTAGTTAAATACAATTATATAATATATCCTGCTTGGAAGTCAACAAGTATAAGATCCACGCTTTATCATCTATATAATCTTGTATTGAATAATATGACTTTTTATTAATGTATTTTTTACAAATGATTTGAATTTATAAATCGCAAAGCCAAAAATATCAGCGGATAATTAAAATCACGTTAATAATATTTGGAGGTAGATACGAAAATAAATAAAACTCATCATAAAATATTTTACCGCCAAACACCGATAGTATTGTTCTGTTCCGGTTTAAGGAATAAGCTACATACATAAGGGACATAACATCATAGTTCCTAAGGTTGGTGGAGCCATTTCGCCTACCTGGTTAAAAAAAAAGAAAACCTGTCTTAGCTCCGTTAATTTATGTCCCAAGTAAGAACGCTTCTATAACTATTTCAGATTTTTGGAATGAGAAAGCCAGTCTTATATATAAATAAAACGATAAGAAACGGCATGTATCTGTCTCACTCCTTACCTAAAGATACGGATTCACTTGTGGAAGATTTTCAGCCGTTATTTTCTTACGATGTTTTCCTTTACCGTCTAAACGAATTATTATAAATGCAATATAAAGAATCAAAATTTTATTCCAGGTTAGGAACCCGCAATCTTCGGTTAAGATTCAGGGGTTCCAAGCACTCGACCAAGCCTGGTCTTTATAAAATGTATATAAATATAAAACCCAAAACGGGCACCGTATTGAAACTATAACGTTGCATGTTTTACAAAGTAAATATCATCCTTTATACATACACAATTAAGTTTAAAATTATTTGCAAGTTTTTTTTTATTGATATGAGGGGAGATGAACTTGCCAGACAACTCTGCCTATTAAACATTGAGTTATTTCTCAAATTGCCAAAGACCTTGGGGTATTAAGTTGACTCTTGCCAAATTTAAAAATTACTGTTAAAGCTATTCGGCATTCTGACTTGATTTATAATGGCTGGCATTTCTTTAATATGTAATGTTTCATATAAGTTTCCAGACATTAGTCGCAATAAAAAAAGCGCATTGCGGTATCTTGCGATTCACATAAAAATGCGTACTATAATGAATAATTTAAATAATTGTTATGTTTATTGTATGATCGTGATGATATCCTCCAGACGGTTTACACAGCGACCATTCTGAACGGAGAACAGTCAACTGTGCAAGAGATATACTGGTCAAATGTGTGCGCTTCTCTCGATCTCGTAGTCCGGTCGACAATTCGACACTATCTGAGAATGTTCATACAAAGGACCAACTTTACGTGTATTTATTGTCTATTATAGAGGAACACGTACAATAAATTAAATGAAAAATTAAAACATTTAAGACACAAAAATCATTAGGTCCGAACATATTTTCACAAAAACAGAAACAGACGTAGACTCAAAGTATAAACTAATTGAGCAACTTTGAATTTATTAAAACCATAAAAACGAAAACAAATTAAAGCAGAAGTCGTTTAGGAAAAAATAAAACCTCCAAACTTCGGCTGCTACTGAGAATCGCATTAGAGAAAAGAATAACTTTTTGTCGGCTCGATCTGGGGGTGATTCTACTAATACGAACGATTATGACATATCCTAGATTCTATTTCGATCCACCTTTGACTATTGCTTACCAAAAAATAAAGCTTATTATTTAATTTTATTCCAATCATAACTGAGGGCTAATTCTGCTTATTTATATCGGTTACGTGTAAATTATTAACTTATAATTTACGTATAGTTTTACGTTGTACTTTCCATCCAACATCCGACCGAACGAAATTTAGAGAATAGGAAAATGGCATCGATAAGGTTGATTTTGAATTAAGATACGATGGCGATAAATTAACAATTTGTTAGTAGAATTCGCACCCTGGGGTTCGAACCCAGGTAACGTCTTAGTAACATTGTTTTATTATAACTTTTCTAATTTCTGATTTATTATCTAGAGAGATTGATCTTTAAAAATGAGCGAATTGTATTCTAGGATGATTGTATAAGAAAAATCTTTTTAAAAAATTATCTATACTAATATTATAAATTCAAAAGCAACTCTGTCTGTCTGTTACGCTTTCTCAGCTGAACCACTGAACCGAATTTGATGTAATTTTGTATAAAGCAAGCTTGAACCTCAAGGAAGGACATAGGCTACTTTTTATACCTAAAACCCACGCTCCCTAACACGCTTGCAAAAACTATTAAATAATAGAATTCTTGGTGTTGTAATTAACATTTATGCATAAACCCAATACCAAAACTATGGTTGAAAAGTTGCAAGGCACAGATTCATTGCGTTGCAAGTGTTGTCGTTGATAAACTCACAAAGGGAGCTAATGCTAAGGCTATGGTTACTCGCGTGACGGATTCCTTGACATGCAGTACCATGTCATTGCACTAGACTTCTATGTTTCCGGTTGTAGCTAAGTAAGGGTTCATAATAGCTAGGCTCGATACACAATGATGCCTCTGATATTATAAAGCCAGCATGTATTTCTTTATATAACTATCGAATGATGAATCAAATTGACATGCAAATTATTTACATATAAACATGGATAAGTAAGATAAGAAAAAACACAGATAACGAATTGGATATTTATATGATTAAAAGCCAACATGGCCCAGTGGTTGGCAAACGTGATTTTGGCAAACAGGTGATTGCGGGTACTAACCTGGGTAGGAATTACGGAGCGTTGATGTGCTTAATTAAGTTTATAATTTCGGTATCAAGTGTCGGACATTAATTTGTAATGAGGTTCCTAACGAGCTTCGATGACGCTTCAACCCAGAAGAAAGCAATTTACAGATTGTCATTAATTTACCTAACGGCTTTATTTACGACTTTATGATTAAAACAAAAACTAGTTGAAATTATGTCCAAATTGGTAAACCAATTACGTTTATGCTGGAAACGCCATAAAAGGAATTCCTAACGCAGTTATCATACCTCAATGGTAGTCTTTACACGTATACAATTGCAAGGGGTCATAACTTTACTTGACGTACAGTTAGTTGCTGTGACAGGGTACTTCCTACATAACAAAACAAAAGCACATACTTATGCGTCTCTTGGTGTTAATAAGAATGTATTCATAATAGACACGAAGTATTCCAAACATTTTTATATAAAATGATTCAAAAATAAGTTGATTCAAATTTGTTTTGAGTAATTTTAAATGTGTTAGGTTTCGTATTGTAAGGAAAAAAATGTTGTTTATATATTAAAAATTAGATAAAATATATACCTTTAAATAAGACATGTTACGGTTTAAAATAAGCGTAATTTTTTTTACTTCTTCTTTGTCTTCTTTCTTAGCATAATCTTAATAGCATAGATGCTTTAAATAATTTCATAATTTATGGTACAATATTTTGAAACAATAAGGAGATTTTTAGTTAGTAGGAATTGATAAGCATTATCAAAGATTCTGTTTGCGAAACTAACGTAGTTACGTGCGGAAAACTCGATTTCTATCAGCGATGAATTCAGTCAATGAACGGTTCATTGTACATTTTTTGTGTTTCTGTCTCAAGTTTCTTCATTCTTAACGTTCACGGCTGAGCATAAATTGAATAACAAATACAACGAAGCGCGTCAATAGATCTAGGAATGAACGATCTTCAGCTAAGATTTACGTGTACGATTTCACTCTAATAAATACATGTATAACTAGTCCATCCCGACTTTGTACTGGTAAAAAATCATATAAAGTTAGCCCTTCCACTTCCCCTGAAGTTAAAATTAAAAAAAAAATCAATATAAAAAAATTCAAATTGGTAGTTTACGTCGCTAAAGGAGAAACTTTGCTTTGGAGAAAGTTTAAGTCAAGAGTTCGGAGATTTCTTGATGAGTGAGTCAGTACTATTTCACCTATATATTTTATAGATATCTTATTTCGGCATCTGGAGACATCATCAAATAAAACTAGCTAACGCCGTAGATAATATTAGAATGCACGAGTGTATTCTCAAATTACAATATTCGCTCCCTTAATCCTATGGAACGCCAATCACACACGACCGTTGAAAATCAGGACTTACATCGTCACGAGACACGACAGTGTTGCATTGACAACTTCCTTACTTGAAGTTTTATTAAGATTTTTTTACGAATTAGGTATAGGACCACTAGGTACTATATTATTAGTCCAAGTACTTTTCTTATACTATATAATTAGGAATTTGGGAACTAAGATGTTATGTCCCTTGTGCCTATGTTTCACTGACCCTTCAAATAGGAACACAAAAATAAGGTATTGCTTGGTGATAGAATACCTACCCAGGCAGTCTTGCAAATAGCCGAACCACCGAGTAAATCATCAGTCATAAACTATAATAAATAATTTAATCATAAATTTCAAAACATCTGACTTGTACGTACTAAAATTAAACACAAAGAGTTGTCTCATTATAAAAAAAAAATACAAAGAACTGAAATTAAAACACACAGATAACAAAAGACTTTCCTTTTAAAGACGGTGCTCAAGGTTCTACATTTTCCAGACAACAATATATATGTACACTATATAAACATTCAACTTGTCCGTCCAAGGAACATTCATACTGAATATATATATATATATTTTCTCTAATTAAACGATCATAGATCTATATATATATATATACAAACAAGCATACAAGAATGATTAGTTTGTGTGCACTTTATTTCATGGATATTTTCAATTCCATTCGCCGGCGACGAAAACCTCCCGGAAGCAATGCGTTCACGTCATCAATATATCATTTTAACTTTGTAACTGACATAGGGGGATTTTGCATACAAAATACGGGAACCGTTCCTTTCAATGAAGGCTTAATTTGGGAACACAAATTGAGTACATTAAGTTTTTTTAACGAACTGGTGATATGAAGTTCCTTATAGCTCTTTGCACTATACACTTGAAAACTAAGCTAAGTGTAAGACTTCGACGGTCACGTTTGTGCAATGTGTTTGTGTGTTTATAAGCATATGACTGTGCAAATGTGCATAGTTATATAAGTGCAATAAATATATATGTACATCGTGCTTTTAAACTGAATTTGTATATGTGTAGTATGTATGATTAAATAAATTCGTATTTTTTTTTAAATTCGATACGAATTATTTATTTTATATTAATTTAATTTGCTCTCAAACCTTCTCCTCAAAAGAGGGAGGCGTTGCCCAGCAGTGGGACGTTAACAGGCTGTTACTTTTGCATTGTTAGTTTATTAAATAGTACCTGTCATTTAATACATTTTTAATTAATGTGATTTTATATAAGAAAATAATTGATACTAGTGGTACTTAATGTACGTCAAACCTCAGAAACAGTTAACAATATGAACTGGCGAATATACGAGTAACCTTTCGTCTAAACTTGAATACAATGTATATTTTATAGATTCATACCCGTGCATACAAATATTATAATGGAAGATAAGAAAAAATCTTGGACTAATTTTTAACATTCGACGATATGGTAACATTCGACGTAATTCATTCCGCTTTTATAACTCTGCGTACCTATTCAGTGTCAAAGGTCTTGTTGACGATATTAAACTAACAATAGTGGCTTGTCAGTCAATAACATTATTATTATTACGAACTGTTTATCATTTCGTAAATGTGACTTCTTATAAAACAAAACACATTGACAGCACCGCATCTTGCTGTTTGGCGGTAGAATGAGAGTGTGGTACTCAGACGGGCTTGCACAAAGCCCTACCACCAAAGACCACCACCAAGAAATGAGGTAGAATAGTGTTATATTGAAAACAAATGTGTATTAATCGAGAACTTTTTGTAGTGCATAATATAGCAGATTCATTAGCCAATCGCTTTGGAAAAGATTATACACAATCATAAGTGTTTATAATGATTTTAATATAACATATATCTCGCTTGGTCGCATATGTAACCGTAGCTTTACGGATTTAAGTTTCAAACGCATCTGTGCGACGAAGCGAAGCGACAACGACCGTGACGCGGAAGCTACGGTAACACCTCTGCGCAGAAACGTCTGCTAAGTTTATTATTTTGATATAGTTTATTCTATTGACTGGATGGATAATTGTATACCTCTACAAATGAAGAAATAATTCAGCGTCGCGGTCGCTTTAGCTTCGTTTAATCGCGCAAGTGTGTTCCGTGCATAACTGTTTAAATATGTAACAAACAGATTTAATAATTTGTGTTTTTATTAGGTCATTAAACTATTACATTTTACGTGAATGTAATTATTGTGATCGTTGACCTTATGTATATATTATGTTTTTATATGAATACTGGAAGTTATAACTATATCGTTTCTATAATTAGTAATATTTTATTATCATTCGTTGTGTCGAATGTTACATTTCTAATCAATATTTTCAAAAATAAATAATCTCTTCCTATATAGTAATAATTAAATCAATACTTTTATATAGACAAATTTCAGGGCTTCAAATCCTGACAAACACGAATGCGTTTTCAAGTACTATGTATAGTAGATCAGAATTTAATAAAAGATGTATTTTGCAAGATATATTAAAATGAGAGACAGAAAGGTTTTTTTATTAATGTAATTATTAGTTTATACAAAATAGACGACAAGGACAGATACAAATAAATATTTATGTATAAGAGGAGTGCAGAATGGTTAGTTATAGTGTTTAAATTCGTGCGAAGAACAACTACGAAGAATACCACACGAGGAGTTTTCAAGAAAAATCAATACTGACTTCCATATCCACTCTATTCAAGATACTCCCCCTTCCCCATTGTTAAGATGTCTACTCGAAAGCATAGCTACTAGGGGCTTTTTATAGCTCTTCGATAAATCTACCGAGTTCTATGTTACTTTAGCGAAATTTAGTTTTTCGTTCAAGATCAAGATAAAACAGAAAAAGAAAAATGTTATTTCCGGTTAGTTAAACTGAAATTTACTACTTATCACTTCTATAATATGCATGTATTATACATATAAACCTTGTTGGACTGAGAGGTGACTTTGTTTAATACCATTAAGACTCGAATAGGCTATAAGCTCTGTTGAAACGCCATCTTTCAACACGACATTTAAACTATCAGCCCGCCCCGTCTTCCTACGACTACAATAAAGATTTCTATCTCTAGGTATATTTTAACCAATGACATATGCAATGAGTAGGCGAACTATTCGATCTAAGCGTCGTACAACACGCCCTGCGATTTCTTTCAATGTCACAAAAATGTATGTATAAGAGAGAGTTTAGAAACTTATAACTTTATTAGGTAATATTGTGTTTTTGTTATAGTTTTGGCAGCATTCACTTCAAAATCTAGACCGACTATTTTCTCTCAGACGTGTATATGAAGCTATAACTAAAGCGATCTGCATATTAATATTATATTTTTTAAGGCTATAAAATAAAAAATATATTAAAAATCCGTATTAATCGGAACAGTTTTTTCATTAAATTTATTTTTTACTTCATGTAATTTATTTTTTCAAAATTAAAATTCGCAAAAATACCGTTACAGAAAAGTGACTCAGTACGTAACAGGCATCTCAACACATTAAGCACTCCATAACGCTCAATAGGTGCTTCAACGGAAATGAGACGATGGTATTACTTCACGTATAACTAACTATTCGTCCCGACTTCGTACGTAATTCATGCACGGGTAAAGTTGCTCAAGTATAGAAATTCCCATACACATTGGGTTTGTGTGCTAAATAAAATAAAAAAATAAATATTAGACCACACATACATTACTCTGATCCTAATGTAAGTATCCAAAGCACTTGTGTTATGGAAATCAGAAGTAACGACGTTACCACAAATAGCCAGAGCCAGACAGAGAATAGAAAAATAACTTTTTCTACATCGACTCGGTCGGGATTCGAACCCAGGACCTCGGAGTGGCTTACCCATGAAAACCGGTGTACACACTACTCGACCACGGAGGTAATCAAATCAGTCTTTATTTTATAGATAATAAAACCGTTTGAAACAGTTTCAGAAATATATAATTTATCATCGTAAAGACACATTTCTGATAAAAATAAACTCGCTTTATATTTTTTCTCAGGTGCTTCTTTCCGACCGGTAGTGTCGTGACTGTCAAGAGAAAAATGTGTAATGTTGAATGAAATTTTGTCGATATCGAGATCTCGGAATAAATAATCATTACAATAGAAAGTTCATGCATATTATAATAAACATTATATTAATGATTATTCGCAAAAATTTAAATTAAAACCCGCATATTGTGTTCAATAGATTTTACAATTTTGATCCATAAGTCTAATAACTATAAGAGTTAATTTATCGTATCTCTTGTTGCCATGTTGTTGTTAATTCTTGGAAATGTGGTTGAAACGCAAAGCGTAAGTAACGCCTGGACTTAACAGTTTAACATAAATCATTGTTACGGCCCTTTGTGAGGGACGGGCCCTCCGCGGCGAAAATAGATTTAGGGATAACTTTTAAAAAAGATCGATTTAATTCTTAGCAATGGTGTGAGTTTATATTTTTTTTATTTAAGATAGTTGGATCGTGTGTGTATCCTCACACTTATATCGCTGTTGGATTTATAATTTTATGAACAAAACTAGGTTAATGCGTCAACACGCTTATTATACTAAGATTTTATTTGTTAATTTATTATCGTATTTTATTAGGAAGAGGGTTTATTCTTAACTGGTTTCACCCGCGTTGTGTGCTGGGTGCATGCTTTAGGTACTCTTTTTAATCTGGACGTGTGTGCAAATTATTATGATGATAAGTTGAGAAGTTGAGACATGAAAGCGTCAACAGACAAATAAATAAACTCTCTTTTTCGTATTTATAATATTATTAGAATGAAGATGTTCTTTAAAGTGATTTATACTCTGTAAAAAAACATCTACATTTGTGTATCTTGTTCTAATTATTATTTTATTTGCTTACTGTATCAGCAATGGTATTCGTGATTAAAAAAAATACGTCAAATCTCGGATGTTTGTGTTGTATATTACCTTTAATATTTTTTTCATTCAAAATGACCTCTTACGTTATTAAACCATGTGTTCAATGTTGAAGCAAAACACCGTGTAACAGTGTGGTGTAATAATCTTCATCACTAAAGACCAGAGGAGAATTTTAAAAGCGACAGTCACACGTCTGCTACACTTATATATAAATTAATTATAACATAAAAACCAAACTTAATTTTTTTTTACGTCAAGTTAACTTATGTTACGTGTAACTTGTGGTAAGCCACAATTAACTCGACATTTAACATTCGCAAAAGCCTACAGGCTAAGATTACCATCTAACCTTCGGCTCCCCTTGTTTAAGCCGGAAGTGTTTAAATAGCTAGAGGCACCTTTATATATTTTTTAAACAAAACAACCCTCTTTAACTCATTAATGATACACGCGCTGCTTGATAAATTAATGACCATCAGTATAAAAAAAATGGCGACTGTCTATACGTACGATATTTTTTATCGATCGTGGAATGCATAATATTGCGATCAATCCTGTTATTATATATATGCTCATTTAAATGTAATAGTAGGTTTAGTTCGCGTGTCACGGTAACGCCGAAACGACGTAAAGGTACCGCTGGTTTCTTAGTAAGTATTTCGGTGTACTATGGCGCACTAGGAGTTTTGGACACCGGTGAGTCCCAACTCGCACGTCATGTGGGGGAACGCGTAAAGCGTATTGCCATCGAGAAAAAAACGGTTTAATTCGCGTAAGTCTAATAATTTTACTAATTAGGCGTCGTGATTAATCATTATATTAAACAATGTTTGTAAGTGGCGTTCGTCTTCTGTTCAATTCGTTTTTGGGACTCCGTACCACTAAAGGAATAAACGAACTGCGCTGTCCGTCTGTCTATCTGACCCTTTCAACACCCTTTCTCCCCGAAACTGTACAGGTATAATGTTTAAATAAATAACCAATACTGAGGTCTAAGTGAAATTCGAAAACCATTAATTTGTTGTTACATTCGTGTCTGTTTGTCTATCTGTCTGCTGTTAAGGATATCCTCAGTGCGCAAGTCCGAATCGCACTTGACCAGTTTTATTGACAACTAAAAAGATAAAGTGAAACATCTTTTTATCAGATTGATGCACGTAGAAGATCGGTTATGGTCTATTTTGAAGAGCTCCAGCCGCAGATGTGCAGAACAATAAGGAAAAAGAGGATTCTTGATTGCATTGAATAAATTGTTACGATTTAACTAATAATTAATTTTAGAGAGCAGAAAAACGTCACTGGCTGGGTAGAGAGCGGCGCTATAGCTGTATTTAAAAAAAAACAACAAATAAAACGTGCAAACAGACATCGTCGGTTTACAATGAAATAAAATCAAAACGACCTGTCATAGGTTTCGAAATTTCTAAAAATCTGTCGATTAAACGCGATGTTTTGCGGGCGACATTAGTTGAAGAATAATGTACTAAACTGATATATGTATTAATTATATAATTATGGTACATTTTTTTTTACCATATCGGTAGGCGGACGAGCAAATGGGCCATTTGATGGTAAGTGGGCACCACCGCCCATAGACAATGGCGTTGTACGAAATATTAACCATTCCTTACATCACCAATGCGCCACCAACCTTGGGAACTAAGATGTTACGTCCCTTATGCCTGCAGTTACACTGGCTCACTCACCCTTCAAACCGGAACACAACAATACTGAGTACTGCTGTTTGGCGGTAGAATATCTGATGAGTGGGTGGTACCTACTCAGACGGGCTTGCACAAAGCCCTACCACTAAGTAGACCACCAAGTATTTGTATCGAGTGTTTGTTGTGAGCGTACATGAGGTTAAGTAAAATATGCTCATATTATTGGACCATATACCGTTGATGAAAAACAATTAAACCTAACATCGTTATCGTGTTAACGACCATCCAATCTTTAATGGTTCTATAGTGAAAACCGTATCAAAATCCATTAATCCTCAAAAGTAGAGCAAGTCTATGAACATGCCAGCGACTTACTATCGGAATTCACTTGATCACGGACTATAATGTTGTAGAAAGGTACATTTTGCCGGTAAAATTTTAATTAGGTTAATTAAATATAACTAAAGACATCCGGTTTTAAGTGCATTAAAACCCCTAGCAGATCGTTATCGAATATTTCACTTGGGAATTTCCAAGCGTTCCCATTTAGATTACCAGATATTATTTGATATAGTGTGAGGTGGATGACTGTTTTCTTTTTTTTTTAATATGTCTTTTGAGGCGACATTGTGCAAGGTCGTAGTCGATACTACCAAGGCAAGAAAAATAACAGTTTCTTATAATAAAAAAAATATCACTGCCGAAATAATGAATCGTCTGCTTTTGAGGAGCAGGATTCGAGTTCGAGTGGAGTTTATTCACGCTTCCCCAATACGGATTGTGGGATACACTTTTATAGAGGTTCATCCGAAACATGTTATCCTTCTACGTCGAGCACAAGATGAATTGTAAACAAAAAATACGTACATGGAAATTCAGTGGTGTCTGGGTTTGAGTTCAGTCGTAGATTAATATTCTGGAACATCTCGGCCACCAACTTACCAGTTACTTTACCACCAAATAGTAACACAAAGTACCACTGTGTTCCGGTTGCATGGTGTGTGCCAGTGTAATTAAAAGCGACATAACTTAGATGACTCGTGGGTGGCGGCGCATTAATGGTTTAACAAGTTGTATATATTTCTTTCAGTATCACTGTCTATAAACGGAGGAGACGAATTATCATCAGCTGGATTTATCTCTTGATTGCCTTTGCCACAATAAATTAAAAAAAAAACTTTACAGATTTATTTTTATTTCATCAGAAAAAAATGTCATAATAGCTGTTACAGTTACTATATATTATTATTGTATTAGAGAACTACCACGCTGCTATGCGTTCGAGACACGCAATTTATAAAGGTAAGTATCTTGAGTATTCACGTATTCCCAGTAACAAGATACCATTCCAGCTGATCGAATGAGTTGTTTACAAATATTTACTTGATACAAGACAGAACAATCTGTGTTCGTACTAAAGACGAATGGTATAAATGTTTAGAGAACACACTGGTATGTTATCTTATGACGATCGTTTGAGATGGCTGACAAATATCTGCCTTTAGGCACTTGAGTCGAATTAATTAAGAAAAAAAACAATCATGATTTTTTTTTAAATAGACCGCGGTCGATTTGTCTAATTCTCATGGTAATCTTATATATTTATACTGTAAAGTTCTTTGGTCTTTATTAATACAGTATAGTATACGGGTAGTGGAAAGTTTGTTCATAATTGATAATATGGGATGAGCGCTCAAAATGCAATACTATTCATAAATGTATTATTTCTTCATTAAAAAGAACAGCGTTTTCATTAATTTAATAGTTATAATATTCGCACACAAAATGTTTGTCGATTTTTGCTCTAAGCTAAAGTGTATTGCGCATGTCACGTACTGTTGCCAACCTAGACCCTTTGCGGGTACGTTATAGGGTCATTCACCCATCAGAACCCGACTCACCCTTAACTTATATCAGAGATATATATCAAACCTCTTCGGTTACATAATTTATAATACTGGTGTTTTATAATTAAACAATTTTACAATTATAACATGAATTAATTGCTTCAACGAATAATTGTTATTTCTTTAAAGTAACATTTAAATAATATAACTTGTTTTTTTTACTTTATATAGTACTTTATAATAAGAAGTTATCGCATTGGAAACAAAATTACATTGTTCACAAAGCAAGCAGACCGTGCTAGCAAAAACACATTAAAATTCACCTCAACTTATATAAATCTACCTACCCACATTAATCGGTATATTTTTGTTTAAAAAGCGATAAATATAAAAATATAGTTTAATGAATATTATTGCGATAAGCGTTCAAATAATAAATAAAGCGATAACATTTTATAATATAATAAATAGCTTATTATAATTTTGTTATAATGTACCGAACGACATTTTTTAACTTTAGTTCTCATTTTAACTCTCGAAATATTTATCGCTTTAACAGACATGAAGCAATATAACTGCCAAGAACCGGCCGGCAACCTAATTCTATATGAAAAATAGGTCAGAATTTTTCCCAGGGGATCAAACGTATACGCACGATTTATATGTATATCTAGAATTGAATTAGAATTATATATTAGAACAGCAAATAATAAGTAAATTTGGCGTATTTTACAGATTCCCTATTTTGTTACATTGAATAATTATTATATTTTTATATATCGTAAAAACAACAGGTTGTGCAAAACCGTTACGTACCTGCAAATGGATAGGGACTTTCTTCACAGGTGCGTTGGCCATTTTCACAAAAATCCAAGCACAGTATTCACTAAACTAGTAAATTTATTTATAAAACGTGTAGGCGGTTTCGCAAATTATGTCTTTCGCAAAACTGATTTAGCCGAAATGCACTTAAACGTACGAATATAACGAACGTTAGCCAACCTACTGATTATTATTTTCAATGAAAGAAAACACTTCCCTCCTATACGCATGCGTAAAAATCGTTTTAATCTGATTGGACGGTCAAAACTGATATTGTTGCAAGTAGTAATATTATAGTTGAATTAACGCTTCACTAGGTGGCATTAGCGTAGCTACTAACTGTCATTAATACTTAATAGAAAATAAACTACATTATTATAAAATTATGTCCGTTAATTTATGAATAGTAATTTTAAATATTAAAATTGATTAGTGATAAATTTCTTGTCACATATTCTTCACGACGAAAACGAATCTTAGGCACGTCTGCGATAGATGGCGTTGGGAGCAAAATTTAAAAGTCGATACGAAATTACAATGAAGGATTGGGCCGACTCTTCCCGACCAAAACATTTAATCGAACCATGCGTCGGGTGATACCGATTTTTGGCGCCCGTTTCATTACACGATATTAATGATAGAAGACGATATATTTTTTAATTTCAATGTGAAGTGAAGTGTCCGTGTAATATTTTACTCTGCACTAATGCCCACACTACACCTCAAGCCAGGATTGACGGTAAAATATTTTTTCTTCAGTCGAATATTACAAGTATATTTTTGGCTTTGTTACAGAAATAACCATGAATTCTTTTATGGCTGTGTTTATGAAGAAAACTTAAAATACACTTGATTCTTCAGTTAATCGGCTATAAAATGTTGCAATTTGTGGAATAAATATATATTATAATTTTCACACATTTTTTTTAATATTGATACACAAAAATAATCTGTTCTCTGACATATTATTTAATTAAAAAAAAATAAATTTACGGGTGGTGTTTAAAGTATTTTCCTTTATTAACTTTTCCAATCCTAAACTTTAATATCAAAATATTTTAAATTTTGTTGAGGATACATAGGACAATTATATTTTGCCAAAAGCAATTAATTTATTTTGTGAATGCAAGATTTTAAAAATAATCAAGTTGCTTTTTAAATGATATTTTAATTTTTTAACAAATATTTCCTATTAAATGTGAAATTATTAATAATTACTATATTCTTATAATTTATTAAAAATTATTATCAAAACAAAAGTATTGATTGAGTAGGCTTGTATTCAAAACTTCAATATCGATATACTAGATTAGACTCGCGATTTGTACGTAAATATGTTGAAAGGTACGATTAAGGTTTAAATATCGTTTTCTTGATTTATTTTTAATAGAGAAACTAGAAGAGCAAGTGGACCACCAAATGGTATGTTCCATCGTCTATAGATATTGGCGCTTTAAGAAATATTACCAATTTCTTGTATCGCCAATGTGGCACAAACCTTGGGAACTAAGAAGTTACGTCCCTTCTGTAATTGCGCTCATTCGCCCTTCAAAGCAGAACACAATAATGATAATTAAGCAAGTAAAGTAGTTACCTATAAGGACATAGACTTTTAATTCCATCTAATTCGGTTTCAGACACGTGGATAATATATAGGGAGAAAATATAGGTGTCCCTTAATATATTAATATAGGGAGCGTAGTTTATACATTTTAAATTTACATAAAACAAAGCAGTAAAACAGTAAACAAACAAATACACAAACAATACCCCTTTTCACTTTAATTACGTGAACGTACGTACCAAATTATACATAAATTCCTAATTGCACGTCCTTTTTATTTAACACTATTTAAATAATAGCAGTAAAATTAAATTAAATTCAAAATGAATTTGGGGCAACACCCCACAGTCGAAAGCATGTCCAAGGGGGGTTGGCGTTCACGCTTTCGGGCTGCCATAAAATTTAACGTAATCCTTACCGAGCTGTTTACAGACACCAAATAAATAAGACGAAAACAAGCACACTAAATAATTATGTTGATAAATAAAATAGTAGTTAAATGTGCTATATTGTATAGAGTTATTTTGACTTTCTGAAATGAGAGTGTATACCTCGTTCTGCGTTTAAATATACATAATATAATATTTATATTATACGAATTCCTATACGACAATTGGATCTAGTTAACTCAACAACAACATTGATAAAATATATTTTATTAAAACATCGTCGCTCGAACCCAAGGCACAACCAGGGCAAACCTGTATGTGTCAAATTGTCAAATTTACTTGTGGTAGGCCTTTGTGCAAGACCGCCTGGGTAAGTACCACCCACTCATCAGATATTCTACCGCCAAGCAGCGGTACTATTGTTGTGTTCCGGTTTGAAGGGTGAGTGAGCCAGTGTAACTACAGGCACAAGGAACGTAACATCTTGGTTCCCAAGGTTGGTGGTGCATTAGTGATGTAAGGAATGGTTAATATTTCTTACAACGCTATTTATTATGGGCGGTGGTGACTACTTACCATCAGGTGGCCCATTTGCTCGTCCGCCTACAGATATAATAAAAAATAAATAAATTCAGCAACATGTCATATCCACTGGGTTATTGTGACGGGATAAATAATCCAGCAATTTTTAAATGAAGTTTTTACTAAACTGTGGTATATTTACATATTCTTTGTATAAGAAAATATTTTATCATTAAGCCGGGTCAGCTGTAACCAAGTTGTGTATTTTTGAAAGCGATCCAATGGTCTTCCTAGTAACGCGAGTTCGAAAGTCCAACTTTACTTTTCTCATGGCGCCATGCCATGTCAATCTTATCTACACGTAATATCGATTGTGTGATATCGTCAAGATAAAAATAATGGATATTAAAGAAACAAACCCGTTTTTTTTTCTAAACAATCAGTTTTATCGCAAACCACAGAAGCTAGAATCGTTTGAAACGTTATGCTACGAAAGTGTAACAAAAATTAATAGTTATATTCTTACTTATATTATAAGTGCAAAAGTGATTTGGTTTAATGTCTTAACTGCTCCTGAAATTGTGCTTAAACTTTGTCAGGGGAATAGGAATGAAAGCACCTAAAAAGCCATACATAGCCCCGTGCTGGGATCAAGTCTCGGGAAACTAGCATATAATCTTTCTAAATGGTTTTTTTTATCAGTTTTATGGGAATAATCATAAAAACATTTACATACCCGACATCCAAGAAAAAAGGACGGAAACGTCAGAACTAATCCCATTATAGAAAATTAGGTACATGTTTGTCGTGTGAAAACCTTGCGGATAAAGGTTATTTGTATAATATTAAGTGTCTTTCTGTTTAAGTTAGAGTATCCAGCCGGACGTGTAGAATTTTCCCCCTTAAATCATGCGGGCTAATTGTCAAAGGAATATAGTATAAATATTCTAAAAGGTTCGCCTGAAAAACAACACGTTTTGTTTTAATTATTTGCTGGTAGTTTCTTAAATCTTGAAGACAAGTTTGGTTTACTTACCAAAAATTATTGGAATTTTTGCCTTTTAGTTTTCACAGATTTTCATGGCATAACTCTAAGGCCACCCGATATGCATAGAAGATTTAATCCTGAGATAAACATATATGAAGTGATTATTAATTATACATAGTTCCTAGCTTATATGGTAAAAAATATTTTACAAATGAACATAGAGCATAGCCAGCGCAAATATCTGGCATTCTGTATTCAATCAGATTGATGACATTCAAACCGTGTAGATATTTTTCTTTTATTCAATATTAAACCGTCTCAACTATAAACAATATTAATTTCATATTATTTACTTTTGTAAATCGAGACGAGTTCTATGGGCCTTGTAAAAGCCGAAGAACTCAAAAAATAAATGCAATAAATTAGGATAAATTTATGTCAATCAAAGATATACATAATATATTTAAATAGTTTTCGCTCGCGTTTTAGGGACTGTTTGTATGTACGTACGTATTATCCTTCTTTGGGGTTCAAGCTTGTTTCATAACAAATTTGGTTCAGTGGTTTTTATCATATAATATTGTTATATATATCTAGATATCTAAACATATATTACATTAAAATTGTTAACTCGACGAAATCTCTATTGCGGCACCTTTCTTGTGGAGGCTCCAGCTGCCCTGCCCTAAATCCGGCACTGTTTATCTGCTCAGCTCATCGGAGTTATCGCATGAAATTATGTAGTATTTTCCGATCTAGAAATTCCTTAGAATATTACATTCAAGTATACAATTTTTCCAGCTCAGTAACATAAATTTGGGAGATAAAGATTATTATAATTTAATCAAATTGATCAATTGATTCAGGCCGGACACTTCAAACCGGATCGCATCACTCGATACAGAGTAATTGTGCCGGATATCAAGGGACCAATTCTACGAACAAAAATCAAAATCTAATCGTTGCTCTTGAACCGTTTTACTATTCTATTTACACAACAATTCAGTTGCGGTTCGGTCGAAGTTGGATCGGAAAAGAATCGGAAATGAAATAACATTATAAATATAACCGTTTTTTTTTTTTCTAAATTGTAATATGTTTGAGCGGAAATCGCAGGATCGAGTAAAATTCGGTAGGCAACGAAAGCAAAAAAAACTATTTTCTAACCAATATTGTAAGTTCGAAATTTTGCATATACAATAGAATCTCGATTATCCGAAATCTTAATTATCCGAACGCTGACTTAGTTTATCCGAACCCAACGTTCGGATAAACTAAGTCAGTACGTTGCGTTGCAGCCGTTTGTCAATTGACAATTTTATAAAAAAATATATACAAAAATGCATTGGATTTGTTTTAGGATTAAATAAACACGTATTTAAATATTAAATAAACACATTATTTAATATTTAAATACGTATGTAAAATTTTAATAGACTAGTGTTTATGTGAAATGGTGTTGATTTTCTTTGACCTTGTCCCAAAGTACCCACGTTTCGATTGTCCGAACTAATCATGGTCCAATTAGTTCGGACAATCGAAGTTCTACTGTAATTCAGATCGGAAAAGAATCGGAAATAAAACAACATTTTAACCATAAACATAAAAAATGAATGAACATTATAAATTAGTAGAATTGATAACGATTCCACTGAGAATTATTTTCTGAGAAGAATACTCGGAGTCTGGAATCGGGAACGTATCGGAACTGCTATAACTTAGTATATATGGACCTTTCGGCAGTGAAAAATAAATTATGAAATTTGATAACAAATAAAAATAAATGTAAAAATATACCTAAATATTCTGATTTTTAGTCATAAAAGCACATTATTGTTTTATTATATAAAAAGTCGTAATTTTTTATCTGTAATCACGTGACCTAAAACACGAGCTGCCATGGTGTATAGGCAAAAATTGTCATTTCAATATCATCTTTGATAAACAACTTTTCTGAAGTTTTAATGCTAGTATTTGCACAATATACACCAACGATAGCGATTGTAATTCATTATTTTCCCAAAAAACACCAAATATATTATAGCTGTTAATGTTGAATGAGTGCCGATCGTACATACACAACTGTTGTTTTTATCAATATGACGTCACCAAAATGACTGACAGCGTTTTTGTCTGAATAAAAAAGTTTTAATAGTTAATTTAATTTTATAGCCAGAAAACGTGTTTATTTTGTCGAAATATATTTTTATTATTAGTGATTTTTTACTAGGAAAATCAACATTTTGAAGTACCTACTTTTGTAAACATAGTAGAATAACCTATTGGCCCCAAGGTCACTTCTCTCGTTAGAATTTATAATCCAAACTCCATGTTGATGTTGTAATGGATTTTTAAATGACTATCCTAACTTAATTTATAAATACGGAAGTGAGTTTGTTGATTTGTCTGTTTGTTATGTTTTAGCGTTTTAACAACTCTACCGGTCATCATGGAATTTTGCATACATGTCAGAAGTACAGAAAGGGTATCTAAAACCTAGCGCCTTCAATCTCTTCAAGCGCGGGCGAAGTTGGAGGTGAAAGCTAGTTTATTTATATTAATGAAATAACACTTTCGTAATTCATATTTTCTAAGTTGGTACCATATGTCCCTTGTAGGTACCCTACACTAGCTCACACCCACTTCAATCCGTAACACAAAAAGAATACCATATATTGTTGCTTGGCGGAAGAATATATGAAGAGTGGGTAGTACCTACTCAGGCGGGTTTGCTCAAAACCCTACCCCTAATGGAATCCACCAACAATAGATTAATAGTTAACAATGTTTTCATCCAAGGTTTTGTTCCAAGGTTGTCTCACTACACAAACATTTGTGTAGTGAGACAACCTTGGAATTGTGTTTTGGTATTGTACGTTAAAAAAACACCCATCTTATTCTGTTGAAAATGTTCCTCGAGCGGAAAATTCTGTTTGTTAAATCGAGCGAGACAAAGCTTAAATCTAATTTCTAAAACGAGGGAATTTCATCTGACCTTTAAACTTGATTAACTGCTAAGTGAACTTGGTAGCTTCGTAAGTGCAAAACAATTAGTTCCGGTCAGAATCGAATAAAAAACCTACTTGAGTAACTTGTTCTATGTATGTTACAAATTTGCTAAAATTTTGCCGTTTTATTTCTTTAATATATTGTGGTTTCCATTTTTGCAATCAATCCTATATATCTATAAATCCAAGATTAAAATTATTTGTACTCCTAATTTCACTTGACAAATGGGCCACGTGATGGTTACCAATGCGCTATTAACCTTTTTTTATGATATCGGTAGGCGGACGAGCAAATATGCCACATGATGGTAAGTGGTCACCACTGCCCATAGACAATGGCGTTGTAGTAAATATTAATTATTCCTTACATAACCAATGCGCCAACAACCTGTTACACTGGCTTTAAACCGGAACACAACAATACTGAGTACTACTGTTTGGCGGTAGAATAATCTGATGAGTGGGTGCTACCTACCCAGAAGGGCTTGCACAAAGCCCTACCACCAAGTGAAATTTGAATTTAACCTTATGTAATAAGATGATATGTCCCTTCTGCCTATAGTTATACTATCTCAAACACCTCTCAAACAACAGTACTAAGTGTTGCTGCTGGGCGACAGAATATACGATCAGTCCGGTAGAAAGGCTTAGCCTTGGCCCTAGCAATTGAAACCAAAAACAAAACTTATCGAAAACTTACTTACTTAAAATTACTTTGGCTATTTTTGTTAATTAACAAGCTTTCCTTTTTCCTTAAAGTTAGTATCACCAAGAATTGTTTCATATCAGCGTATACTTTATATAATAACCAAAATGTTCGTTAAAATGACTCCAAGCTGAGGTTCATCTAACATAAGCTAACCACGAAATAACTTATAAACTCAAATTGGTGCTTGGCAGGGCTTGAACCCGTTTTAGCTTCCGTGTAAAATTTACTTGTCTAACTACTTAACCACTTTGGCTCTCAATTTAAACTATAATAATAGATTTTAGGAACATTATCTGAGAAAGTTTTAGTACTTGAAAATGTCTCCAAATATCAAGCACATAAGTAACGAACTTTATCTTTTATGAAAAAAAAATGTGCGTGTATTTATTTATGATCATGGTGCAGTCAAAAAAATAATGATGAATATAAGAAATCTATCGGCCATGAACACTCATGTTACGGTTGGACGCTTTCTATCTCTATGTAAAAATATTGGATTTATTTATGCAGTACTTTTCGTCTGACTTGCGTGGGTATTCTGGAGGGGGATCTCGTAGGTTTTAGTTATAACAAAATAGTCTATGTCGTTTCTTGCTTGAACCGTCATGCTTGCTTCAAACCATATTTCATCAAATTTGGTTCAGTGCTTTAATGAAAGTCATAAGTCATAACAGAGTTACTTTCGCATTTATTAGTATAGATTTCAGAACGGAAAACGAAGTATTGGTAAATTTTGAATGGTGCGCCTTTCCAAGTGATTATACCTTGATAAGGATTAACACTCCATTTTAAATATATAAAAATAAAGTTCTATATACATTCTATCTGTATGTATTATCTTTTTATGGACCACTGTTTATTGGTATAGTTTTATGGTAGCTCATCGTTGTGGTACACGTCATTGTTTGGATAGGAAATTAGTGTGAGCCAGTATAATTATATAGGAAGACATCTTTGTTCCCATGTTTGAAATCGCATTGATGGTGTGTGAATATGAATATTTCTTATAGTGCCAACTATGGGGTGGAGTAAAAATGGTTTAATAGTCTGTGCCGAGAGTTCACCCAGCTCATTGTTTTGGAATTATATCTTACTCAATGTCATAAATGTATGAATTAACATAAAAATAGACGTTATAAGATTTTAAATTAACATGGTTATTTTTATTACTTTATTATTAGCATTAGCAGCCCGTAAATGTCCCACTGCTGGGATAAAAGCCTCCTCTCCCTTTGAGGAGAAGGTTTGGAGCATATTCCACCACGCTGCTCCAATGCGGGTTGGCGGAATACACATGTGGCAGAATTTCGTTGAAATTAGACACATGCAGGTTTCCTCACGATGTTTTCCTTCACCGCCGAGCACGAGATGAATTATAAACACAAATTAAGCACATGAAATTTCAGTGGTGCCTGCCTGGGTTTGAACCCGAAATCATCGGTTAAGATGCACGCGTTCTAACCACTGGGCCATCTCGGCTTCTTTTTTATTACTAACAGTATTTAAAACGGGATATTTACCATGTTTTTATATTATTTGGTGGAGCTCGATATTTCGACATTATCTACAAATGTCTTGTTCACGAGAACAACACGAGAGTTTTAAATACTGTTAGTAATAAAAATAGATTTTATTCCGTAGACTTAAAAGCCTGCATAAGTAATGAGTGTGTTAATGTTTAAAAACGTCTTTTTACAAGATTTAAATATAAAGCTACTCGTAAAATGTAGATTCTGTTTAGAAGAACCCTCAAGAAATTTAGTAGTTACTTAGTAACAGGAGCGATGAATTTAGTTGACTTTCGATTGAGATCTTATTAAATAAATTAATACTAATATCCCGTTTCAATAACCAAGCTTTTTATATACAAAATTTCGTGGATCGGTTATTGACGAGATCCTCCATCTGGAGCCAATCTAGTAGAATCTAGTCAGGCAGTATCTAGCGGAAATCTTAATGGTGGCTGATATTAAAAAAATACAGGCACACTAAAATAAAAAAAAGTCATGGGCGGATGGGCAAATGTGCCGCCTGTTACATTGTAGTCACCACCATAGACATTGGCCCTGTAGGAAATAATAACCCCTCTTTACATCGGCAACACGTCATCAACCTAGAGAACTAAGAGTTATGTCCCTTGTGCCTAAAATTGCCTTGACCTTGTAATTATACTAGCTCACTGGCCCTTTAAACCAGAACATAAAAAGTGTTGTTGCTTGGCGGTAGAATATTTGGATAAGTTCCTAACCTAACACTTTGTATAAAGCCCTACCACCAAGTCAACAGTTAGAAGTCAAATATGAACAGTTTCTGCTTGTAATCAACAGAAAAATTAACTTTATAAGCTGTCTATTATATTCTATATGTATGTGTGTTGTTCATAATATAATAAAGTATATGTAACGAAGTTTAAAACACATAATCCGCCGCAGACCAACAGATAGACACAAATGTAGGATGATATAGGTGTCGTATTGATTTTCTCTTCTCGTATCTCGTACAGCCATCGGTAAGCTCGACAGATACCTACTTTATATAATGTTATTCGTGCATAGAATATTGAGATACTATTGATCGTTATTGTTAACATTAAATTGTCTTATCTTTTGTTGAATTTATACAAGATACTATGCTGTTGAAGAGTGGCATCCTCTGACACGAATATGTATTATGTTCTCTAGAGGTAGGACCTTAGATATACTATGGTAAAGAATTATTGCTTTTTTTAATTTGATATCAAGGAGAGATTTTTTTTTAATAGTATACTTTCTAAATCTATTGATAACTTATGCTTTGATTATAAAATTCGTTGTATTCCATTCAACGTGCTGATAATATATATTTTTCTTAATAGTTCAAAACCATTTAATTCCGTAAGAATATAAATAAGATTACTTGAAATAAGTGGATATAAACGAAACGTATAAAACGTGTGTTAGTTTTGCGGCATCACGGACGGAATGGTGGCAAGAATGCTGGAAATGTTTGCTCGTTGAATCGCAATGTCCATTATCTGGGCGAAAAATAAACAAGGAAAGAGGAAATTAGTATAAGTGTTAGATATATATACATATACAAACGGAATACGGATATAATTATAAACTATAATATGTCCATGGAGTTAAATCAATGTTTTTTTATGGTATAGATTGGTGGACGAGCATATGGGCCACTTGATGGTAAGTGGTCACCACCGCCCATAGACAATGGCGTTGTAAGAAATATTAACCATTTCTTAAATCGCTAATGCGCCACCAACCTTGAGAACTAAGATGTTATGTCCCTTGTGCCTGTAGTTACACTGGCTCACTCACCCTTCAAACCGGCACACAACAATATTGAGTGCTGTTGTTTAGCTGTAGAATAACTGATGAACGGGTGGTACCTACCCAGATGGGTTTGCTTTACCACCAAGTAAAATGTCAATGTCCCAAATGATTATAGTATTATTTTAATATTGTTTTCTATAAGTGTCAAGTATAAAATATATTATTAGCGATTGAATGGTTCGAGTATTATGTACATGAATTTACTACAAAACACTAATTAGGTTCACGCATTTAAGGAACAAAAATTGACATTTTAATTCAGTACACAGTACATTACATAAATAAATATATTAGCAGCTCTTCTTAGAGATTTTGCCATAAATGTTTTTTGCGAAACATGATCCGTTTACACACCGTACGTAACGGAAGCTCTCAAAAGGAATAATTTCGCCTAATTCTCCCGTTTTATTATATTTTAGTTGATACTCCGACCCAATTTGTTTTTAGCTTCTACATAGTCTATAGCCTTCCTCGATAAATGGGCTATTCAATACTGTACTGTACTATAGATACACAGCTACAATGATTATAAATAAGTTACCAAAACACAGTTAAAAATATAAAAATGTTCCTTCTTGTTTACACTCACTCAATCGGAAATCAAAACGTAACAAAAGTCAATTAAGATAACCATTGAACAAGCTATCGAGTCATTTTCGCGTCAACAAAATTTAAGTTCAAATAAAATCGTATGAAAATATTCTTATTTTCGAGCTTACCTTTAAATAAGCCCAGATGGTCAAGAGGTAACATGTGAGCCTTAACCGAATAATGCGGCTTCAATTCCGGGCAAGCACCCAAATTTTCATGGGCTTTATTTGTGTTTATAATTCATCTCGTGTTCGCCAGTATGGATAACATCACGAGCTAACCCGTATTTGTTGTACGAAAATCTACTGCATGAGTAACCAATCTGCATTAAAGCATCATGATGGAATAAACTCCGAGCCTCCTATTTATATGAAGACTAGGCCTAAGCCCAACAGTGGGACAGGAACAGTTTAGAGGTTGTTATTTTACTATCCTTTAATAACATTTGAATCGTCACCAACGTTTGGAAATACAGCTTTTTTTCCAAGTTAGATTATTTTCGAAGGTATTTCTGAACATTATCTGAAGTAGGCAATACTCTAGTTTTATTTATAAAACAAATATTCACAAAGTCACGTCCCTCCACCTAATCCTTATTTGTTCTGTCGGGCACAGAAATTGGGACGATGTCAAGGATTTCGTTCCCAATTTTGTCGCTCAATCCGTTCAAGTTGTATAATATATTAAAAACGATTTGTTTTTCGTGCTTTTGCCTTTTTATGAGGCAGATTTTAATATTTTACGAGTTTATCAATATACCTAATAATAATCTTTAATAGGAACTCAAGTAATATTTATAATAACATTAATATTAGCAACTGTAAAAAATATTCTTAGTATCCAAAATATTATGGAAAGCTGTCCAATATTTATATTATTATGGAAAACTGTTGAGATCAAGCTTTCCGAGACATGAAAACAGTTCGCTTCCTCCGTGATTATCCTGATAATTTCTTGACAAAACTCATGAAATTTTAAAACCCGTCCCGATATATTTTGATTTGAAATCTTATAAGCCAGCCGCAAAATAACAAAACAATTTTGAATATGTAGATAAGCTTAGAATTATATTAAATGCTGAATATATTATTGATAAGACACCGTAAAATAGTAGTCCAATTACAAATGTACCAGTAACAAATTAAAAGATAATTTATTCTACTATCGATAAGCAAAACTTATAGTTAGTATGCTTGTTTACGAAGCGTATTTCAGAAGCTACCATTGGTTTGATATTTACAGACCAGAAAAGGATACATCTATAATGATGACAGATATTAATGTTTTGATGAAAATTATAAACGGCAATTAGACAATGCTTCGGTAAGCAAAACGAATTGTTTTTTTAACACAGTAGCCGTGCTTAAGATTCAAAACCTAATCATCGCATGGATATTGAAGGTCGTCTCCTCAAATTTAATATTTTGGCTTATGATGAATTACATCATGAAAGAACTAAGCTCGGAGATGATAAATATGTCGACAATGTAGGAGGGTAGGATTAACCCGAATATTACGTAACCGAAGTAAAGGTTACATAGCCGTTGGAAATTCATACCCAGTGTCTTGTATTAAGAAATACTAGGCACTAACGTAAATTTAATATTGTGTTGTTAGTTGTAAAAAAAAGCCTTATAAAAATAGAATCTGGTTCTCTTATTTAACACTTTGTAGCCTTTTCCATTCGAAGAAGGAATAAAACCAAAATAGTCTTTATTCAAGTAGGCTTATGTAAGAAAATAAATAAAAACGATAAATAATCCTTAAATTCACTTATTTCCCATTCTATGCTGTCAGATTTAGAGTAGGCTGGATATCACAAGTCTTCTAACCAAGCGTGCCCGAAGTTTTGTGCTTGAGGCGTTCCTTATTTTGTGTTCGTGGAATTGTGCCGGTATAAATTATAATTCTTCTAGGGTATTAAATCGAAGTATTGCCTATAATCGGTAAGTAATTATGTTGCACAAATAAGTTTTAATTAATTCAATGTTTATTCAAGTATATCTGTAACTCAAACGGGTAGTATCCAGTCTAAGCTAAATCTGTCTATGGTATATTGTACCGTTGTTGATTAATATATAATTAACTACATATATCCACTTTAATTTTACTTTCAAAGTTCTGATAACAAGTACGTCGATAATAAAAACGCAATATTTTCGCGAATCCATAATGAATATCATAGATAAAATTCAAGCTATGAAAAATTAAATATTAAACCAATGATATCGCGTCAACTTGATAACAAATCTTGCTTATTTGTCTCTACTTCTTTTGTGGTCGGAATAAGCTATACATTGTTGTTGTCAAGTGCGGAAAAGTTTCTGCCAAATCAAAATAAAAAAAAAAGAAATTTTTCGTCTTAAATATATACATTTTCAGTGAGTTTCTTTCTATCAGTTTATAATGTTTCTATCGATGTTTTTATTGCAATCAATGAAATGCCTACATGCAGGATTTTAATATCCGCACCGGGATATTGAGTTTTAAACGTTATAACCATTTTGAATTAGATGGCTTAGAAATGTTTGTTTTAATAAACTAGCTGTTTTAACAGTTCATTTCTCTAATGGTTAGCTTTTTTTAAATCTATATTAATATTATAAATGCGATAGTAACTTTGTTTGTCTGAATACCAAATTTGTTGAAATTTGGTATGAACCGAGCTTAAACTCCAAGGAAACACCTAAGTTATTTTTTATGCCTACCACCTGTCGACCAACTCCTAAAGCGCCAACGCACCCGCGGACGACAAATAGTTGAAAATAACATCTTACATATTTTGAGGGTATGTAAGAACTTACATACCTAACAATATACGAATGACTTCAAACCAAAAAAATGGTTACCCTTTTGACGTTCCACCAGAGTGACATTCACAGCCACGACGGCGCCACAGTCTGCCATCATATGTATCGTTGGTGTTTAAAATCTTCTCTACCGACAAATTACTTGATTTGGGAATTTTACTGAACTGTATGGTAGTTATACATTTTAGTAGCAATTTATCAATTTAATGTATGATGTACTTTAGAAGAGAATGTAATGTATTATTAAGAACTATAGCTCTTAGCGGACGTCAATGTAAATGTATTATGGGATAAACGCCAGTAACGCCTGTTTTTGTTTACATTATAGTAAATATTTGAAATAAGTGGGTGGATGTTTTATTTCTGTTTGTATATATAACACACAAATTTTCGAATACATTGTTATTAATAAATTTAAGTTAACCTTTAGTACATTGAATTTGTGTGGTAGAAGAAATGGCGCTAATCATTTGTTCGGCCATTCTAAGGCGCTTTCCAATTTAGAAGGATGACAATTTAATTAAAATTAAAGCTGCCAGCGGTTTTGGAATATACTCACGGTAGCATGCGAAACCAACCCCGTGGCGCCCGCCGAAGAGACGGTGAGGGTACCGTTGGTTTTTTTAGTGGGTATTCCGCTTCAATCAATGTGGTATTGATGACCGAAGGTATTTCGGTACTAGGGCGCTTTAGGCGTCCTGGGTACCGGCGAGTCCCATATACCCACACTCTTAATGCATTTTTCCAGCAAAAAAAGGTGTTGAAATTTAGATTCTACTAAAATGAACCGACTAAAAACGATTTATGTGAAATATATATCAACTATATATATTTTTATTGATGATGAAACTTAATCTTTTATGGTCAAAATTTATTTGAACATTAATCATAAAAATAAATCACTAGAATAAAAATATGTCACCGTATCGCTTACTCTAGTAGTTAAAATATAATTCATGTCAAATTAATTGTTTATTTCCGTCCAATGAAATTAATTGAGATGTTCCGTCATGACCTATTTTTATGCGCAATTCTATACTTTGAAACATTCAAGTTTGCTTAACACCAATTTTTTCAAATTCGGTTCATTAATTTGGCAGTGAAAGAGCGACAGACAGACAGAGTTACTTTCACATTTACAATATTTAGTATAGTATAGATAGACTTCGAGGTTGAGTTCTTGATGTGTTAGGGCTTTGTAGGGGTACCCACTGGGTAGGTTTAATAATAAATAATCAGTTATAGGCTATATTTCTTAAAATCCCAATGTTTATGAATTGATTCTTAATTATAAGAAACATTGTGAAGAATTTTGCTAATTTTGGTTGGCATTCTTAATTAGGAAATGTTCACGCCTCAATTGGTCTGTTCTGATATCACCATTCTTACGTTATTTTGAGCTAATTTTACAATGTTTTTGATCTAGCAGCTTATCGGTCTTCGAAACCAGAAGGAGACGAAAGTGTTGAGTCTTTTGAATTACGTAGGTGACCGGTCACGGTAGTTTTGGAAAATGTGTGAGGTATAACGCGAATTTGATGCTTTCTACAAGGTCAAATAATTAAATATGGCTGGCGTATCAAGCTGTAGCTCCTGAATCTTGAGAGCTCTTTTGTAAAAAAATATAGGACCAGAAAAGGTATTATTTTTAGGTAGGTATTTTTTAATTTCGTGACGGATTCATGACGAGACATTCCATCGGTCCATAAGTAGCCCTTAAAAAAAGCGTTGTATTAAAAAAAATGTGTTTTTTGTATTTGAAAACTCATTTACCTTTGTTTTTGTGAATTTGCACTTATTTGGATTCATTCTTCTGAATTAGGTTCATGTCAGGATATAACCTAATTTCAAATTTTCTTAAAATCCATTTAATAATTTCTACATAAAAAAAAAATGTGTTCCGTGTCAATATTATTATCTTGGAAGTCATCTGATTTTTTACATAGATTTTGTTTTTTATTTCAGATGGCTCGTTACAAGAAGACAGGATTTATGGATGATGATGCGGGCAGTGTTAGCTCCATACAACTCAATGAAGGGGTTCGTTCTGGAGGCACGCATATTCGTTACCACATGGTAAGTGATATTCGTTGTGTTTTTATTGCATGTGCAGTGAAATTTATTGGTATTACTCCATAGCTTTGTGGTTTAATAAAACCAAATGAGTCTAAAACTGCTTATAAGGATATTTATCAATTCTTTCGAGGCGGAAAACCAATCCACTTAAAGCATTCCCAAGGAGTTTTCTCAGGGAAGCGATCAGACTTATAAACGTAAATGTTTGTTAAATAGTTTTTCTTGTACATACACATGATGCTGAAATCAAACCTTTATAAAATAAATAAAATAAATAAAATATTTATTTCACTAACCACTGAGTTACGACTTTCTTACAATCATAAAAGCTTAGCGAATTAATATTTAACTTTTCATTTACACGATTATATACATAGCTAGACTGCCATGCATATTGTCTGGATGCAAATTTAGTTTTAATTGGACAAGTATATGAGACTAATTTTTTTCTTCTTTTGTCTTGTTTGTTACAGTCAAAAGTGATAGTCTTGTGTACTTTAAGAATACATCTTAATAAATAAAGTTGTCTTACAGTTAATAATTTGCAGTCTGAGTAAAGTTGATCCGTTGAAAATGTATAAGGCTTAAAATTCATTACCTTAATAATAGACCTCTGTCCTCTTTCCACCTCTAGAAATTTAGATTTTGAAGCCCCGCCCCACACTGATATACAATAACCTAAAACTGATTGTACCAGTGTGACGTAAATTTGGCTTAATAACTTTTTTGTCGTAACATGTCTCAGTTTTTTAAAAATCCAAATTAGTTTTCTTACTTTACTATTAACAAATTCTATTTGCGGGTACCAAGACAGGCGTTGGTCTAGCATCACACCTAAGTATTTAGTAGAAGATACTTTTGTTATTAAAGGACAACTACAATTATTACGATTGACATTACAATTTTGATTGTGTAATTTTATATGAAAATTACTTCCCGGTTGCGTTCTTTTATTTAGAGTAAAACAGAGGTAATTAGTTTTAGAAGTATTTAACGAGAGGAGATTAGATTTAAGCCAATGAGAAACCCTAGACAAACCAGACTCCACAATTCCTTGTAAAATATTCCATGAGGAACCGGAAAAGACAAGCGCAGTATCATCTGCGTATGAAAATATGCTACCGCCATCAAGACTTAAGTCGCATAAATCATTAATATATATAAGGAATAATGTAGGGCCCAAAACACTACCTTGTGGTACACCAAAAGATAACGTTGATTCATGACTTATAAATTCCCCAAGTTTTACACGTTGCCTTCTTCCATATAAATAGTCTTTAAAAAGACACAATGCATAGCCTCTTATGCCAATATTTTCCAGTTTCTGTACAAGAATGGGAACAGAGACAGTATCAAAAGCTTTCTTTATATCTAAGAATACAGTTAAACACTTATGCCCTTGGTCAAGATGCTTTGTAATAAGAGTAGTGAGGGCCATTACCGCATCTTCTGTTGATTTATTTTGCCGAAAACCATACTGTGATTTTGAAAGTATGTTAAATTTATTAAGGTAATTAATTAATCTGTTGTTTATTAACTTTTCAATCACTTTGGCTATAGATGGTAGAATGGAAATTGGTCTATAGTTATTTATGTCGTCTCTGTTACCATTCTTGTACACTGGGGTAACGATGGAAAGTTTCAATGGTTGGGGGAAAACACCAGTTTTGAAACATACATTAGCTATATGACATAATATGGGGGAAATAATGTGACATATTTATATATTTATATAAACATATTTATATAGTTATATATTTATATAAACGACAACAGTTAGTCCTTTCGCGACGTAAACGCTTACAAGGATTTTTTGAATATTCAACTTTAAGGGGTTAAATGTGAGGTGGTGAGGAGGATGGAATAAGGGCATGAAAATAAAAATTATGATGTATTTATTTATTTTTATTATGAAGACTACCGTAAGCTACCTTATATAAATCTAATGAATATATTCTATAATTAAATTTAAATTAACACAGATGACATTCAGGCAAACCCAACATGCTACTTATACAAAATTAGACAACAACAATACTTGCTAAGAGAAAATTCAAAAGTCTAAAATTATATCAGATAATGTGGATTTTTGCCTGATGATATTTTTAATACAATTTATTGGTAATAAAATAAATGAATGATATTGGAAATTAGAGTAACGTACCAAGATATCTAGGCACTAACAACAATGAACCCCCCCCCCTATCGTTACACATTTGTGTGAATTATTGCCACATTCGTGCTATAATTATTTTTTAAAACCAGTAAGTAATACAGTCACTAGAAACCAACCGAGAATAAAATTGATGATTGTAATTTACATTTAAGTATATATTTTTTTAACGTTGAATTTCAAAATTGCACTTCGACATTTTTTTTATTTAAGTACTACTTACAACCAGTCGACGAACGGAAACAATTGCTGTCTATTGTCCTACTTTCGTTAAAAGAAATACAATGATTTTATGAAATGCTTTAATATACTGTTTTAGATGTAATCACTAACGCCTACATAAATAATAGCTGCAATTAATCAAATCTGTTGCACGTAATATTGCGTGTTAATTTTAGTCAGGAGCATTTTAAATTATGTAACAAACAATATTCATGAATTATGAAACATTAATGATTTTTTATAGTGCAATCCGCATTCGAAACATGTTTTTTTTTTCGATTAAATAAAATATTATTATTTTAAATCCCAGTCTCATTATACATATATTTTATCTCGTTTTATTTCTTCATTAATGTGTTAAAAAAACAATTTCCAATCGATGTATTTGCCCTAACCACATATTAAAGACAATATTTACTATACTAAATGATCACCATGTTGCAGTCAAAATGTTACATGATTGGACGGCAATTAAAATTTTGATAATTAATCCTACATCCTATTATCCTATATTCCAGTATTTAATCTTAAAACTACCACTGCCTGAAAATTAAACAAATATTCATGTGGAACTACTAAATTCGATAAAACAATAGAATCAACACGGTTTTAAATAGATGATTATTTGAAAAGAGTATTGGAATATACATATAGAAAGGTTTTTCTTATTTTTTATACTTCTTTGGGTGTGTTATGAAAATATACCAGAGTGATATTCTATGATGTGCGCGTATAGGATCATGGCACATCGTGATGTTGCTCTCTAAGCTGACGATTAATTAATGTCAAACTACAATGCTCGAAATAAACAATTCTACAATTTAACTAATTCTACAAAGTAATTTACAAAATTGTGAATGTTAAAAGTTTGAGTGAGTCTTAATACTAATGCCTAGTAGATAAAAGACGAATTTATTTATTGTAATTTAATTAAGTTTGCGTGCAATTAAAAAATAAGTATCTTTTATTATGCCGAAGAGAGAAAAATCCACGCACGTACATAAACAGACACACCTTTTTTTGATATAAAAAAATGCATTGATAATTATTTTTTAAGAATCACTTCTAAATTGTGTACATTTTTGTAATATTTACATTATGAGACTGAGAATAAAATCGCAATTATTTTATAATATAAATAGTAAATAAATGAAACAAAATCGGTCCTTTACTTATTTATTACAGTGTTAGAAAAAAAACAAAAAAAAAATTACGTCTCGTTTCGTCAGACAAACACGACCGGCGCCGTGATCGTACATCTCACATTAAAATGACAATTATTTGCATAAAAATATTCAATTCGCACGGTATATTTGCAAAACTCATTCTAGGAGCAGACACCTCGTACTTATTAGCGGGAATTATTTATTTATCACTTAGTGTAAATACGATTCGTTATTGTTCATCGGTATATTTCCATTCGGTATTAAACTTATTGACATGCAAGGCGAAACAATGATCTCCTTAATGCCATTAATCATTCTAAATATTTAATCCAATTCGTATTATGATTGCATATTCGTCTTTGTCTGTTTCTGTTGTAAATGCGAATCAGTGGCGTAGCTATCGTAGGGCCAGGTAGTGCAATACACCAGGGCTCCGGAGCTCAGGCTCTAATCTAAGTTTTGATAGTATGTCAGCTAGTGTGAAGCTAGAAAACCTCGACTCTGCTCACTAGATTTTTTCCTATCTATAATTAAGGGCAATATAAGTTAAATAGAGGGGGTGACGTGAGTTTGTTTGTTACTGTATAGAGTCGTAACTACTCTACCGAATCAACCCAATGACCAATACAAGCCATAGTAAGCTCGTGTGGGTAGATACCACCGATTCGTCACTTATTGTACCGCCAAACAGTATTACTAAGTATCTGTGTGTTCCGGCCGCAAGAGACATAACATCTTAATTCCCAAGGTTTGTGACGCATTGGTGATGTATGGTTTGGTTAATATTCCCTCCAGCGCCAATATCTGTGGGCTTTGGTGAAGACTTATCAGGTGATCTAATTGTTAGTCTACCGATATTAAATAAAAAAAAACCGTTGAGTTCCATGACATTTACGAGGTGTCTTTGCCCATATTAGCCTGTAATAAATTGATTACATATTATTCAAGTTAACCGTGGTACATTCGAACTATCGAACTTCATAAAGACGTCGTTTGACGTTTCTATCACCAAAGAGTTCAAAATAATAAATAAATAAATAATTAAAAATAAACTTGGAGACAATGTATTTTCTGAGAGCCAGACAACAACAGATTACCCATTGATAACAGATGCCCTCTCAAGAAAATCGCTTAGAGGTCACCGACCAGACAGATTCAGGCGTCCTTATGTCCTCTGCACGTATTGCAAGGTAATGACGATAGGATAACTTTCGCTATTCGGGATAGTTATTTTTGGGGAGGACTTACGGTAAAAAGTGCTCTTCATTCTACCAAACATAACCTGAGCCAAGGAACTATTACGTAAGAGATGCACTTAAGACGACCCGAGTAGGTTTAAATTTCGAATAGGAGTTTGGTATAATAACACAATAAAAGAAGTAGGTATGTACTGTAATTTAAACTTCAACTAACGTCTTTTTGCTGTCTATGATCCTACCAAAAATATTTCTTGAAATTCACTCGTTACTAACCCACTCCTAATTGTTGTTTAGTTAAACAGTGTTGCGTCTTTTCGTTTTGGAAATCAAATCAATAATGACAGAAAGAATTAATCTACTGCTAAACTAAATAACCGCTATATAATATTTATATTATATAAGACCGTAAACAACACTATATACAACACAAAATTTCAAGGTTTACTGTTTTTGTTTATCTTTGTTCTTGTGTGTCAGTTGTCTATATTGTGTTGTTGTCATTTCATCTTAATGTGATTCTGAAAGCCTAGACTAGTCTGGGCGGTATTCCACCAGCCTATACACAATCAGAATATGACAAAAAAAACTCGTTGAGTTTCTTTCTCCGGTTCTTTCCAAATCATAATTAATACTTCTTCAAAATATAAGTAATACTTATATATATTTCCTTGTTATATGGACAGATACCTAATACCTATTTATTATTAGTAAATATTTTGAAACGTCATCAATATCAATGTTGAGTCTGTATTTCTTATAGCCTCGAGACAATACGCCGAAATAATTAAATAAATGATACGAGTACACAATTTTTCCGTCTGAACCGTTTTTAAGGAAATCTGAAAAATTTAACAGCATATTTTTTGACATATTGATAATATCACTTATGAAGTGGTTTTAGCATTAAGTTCAATTTCCAGTCACGTGATCTTCAACGCACGAAATCGACTCATTGACGTAGGTATACGTCATCGTTCACGGCAGATGGATTTACATGTACCTACGAAGGTGATATTTACGACTGGTTCGAAAACATTACGGAAATTGTTTTATTGAGCAATGAATTTTGAAACTCATTTTGATTGGCTGGTATTCCTGGACATGCAGAATAATTAAACATTTGATTAGCGAAATTGTTTTTTTGTAAAAGCAGAAATGCAAAAGTGAGAGCATTCACCTCGCTTGATGGTAAATAAATCAAAACAAAAATAGACTGTATTCAAGTAGGCTATTGTTAGCACTTTTGAAACATCAATTTACAAGCTTATATTAAATATAATCCGAATTTAGATTCTAACCAGAAGACCCAGAGCAATTTCAAGTTGAGCCCTTGGGCACGCATGAATTTGGGGTCCTTATGTTAGATATTTACTAAAATTAAATATCAAGCAAAATAAAAATTAAACATTTTTTTTTTAATTTTAAAAATTCGCCTTCCACGTACAAATAATTTGCTTATAGCCAAGCATTCAGTTTAGTTTCAAATGGTGCGGTAATTTTCGGAAATTCTCAGGATTCTGATTGGTGGTACAATCATATTATGGTCATAGCATATCTATTTCTATCATGAAGAGCACGTCTATAACTTTCAACTTTTGATATCGACTATCGTCACTACCATTTATATAAAGATGTTAGTTATTTTTTTCAAATATGCCAATTTTGAACATATACATAACAGTCAACGTGTACACAAACGTGTGAGAGAAATTGTTCCTTCTTCGGGGCCCTCTCAGAATGAGGGCACTGGGCCCTGGGCACGTGCCCCGTGTGCCCTTATGGTAAAGACGGTAATGAGAAGACCCTTCAAGAAATTATTAGTAGGTACATTTTACCACTGATCATGAATGGTTACTTACATTCGTTTTGGGATCTAAGATTTTATTAGCACTCTTTTATTTAAGTTTCCACATTGAATATCATCAGTACAATGGTGTTTGGTAAAAGATACAGGTACAAGAGACACAACATCTTATCTCCCAAGGTTGGCGTTTCTTTTAACGCTTATGTCTATAAGTGTTAGTGGCCGTCAGGTGGTTAATTTTCCCGATGGCTTACTTTTCCTATCCTATGAAATAGGGTGATTGATAACTGCACAGGTGTTCCCTTGCATCCTTTGGACTGGATTTTTTAAGTCGACTTCCAACAACCGGAGTCTCATTACTCGCTTCCATCCGTTAGGCAGTCGACGCCAATATGGCCAACGTCTACAACATTACTCACTTTGTACGGAATGCCTTGAAAAATATATTATTACTAACATCCGCCTACGGCTTCGCATATAAACAAATACATTAATAATATGGGATAAGTTGAGATGTTAAATTGCGATTTGACTAAAAATGAACATCTCTGGACATGCAGTCACGACGTTATTAGAAAAAAAAAGTTGTATGTATACTCTATTCCAACAAGAGGACAAAAGACCAAATAGTAACATTTGACAGCGCTTTAACGCGATCATTGCTTCGAGAGCTTAAATAATATATGATCTTAATTATGGAATTGCGAAAAAATTGCGTTTCCGTTCGTAACTTTGGAAATAAAATTATAGTGGATGCAACTAGTTAAGCTGTATAGCGTTATATTATAAATAAAGATATATTCCTTAAGAACTGTTAGTAGTACACAATGCAGCAGAGCTATTAAAAAATAGCGCGGAACACGTAAATCTAAGGTTTGTTTCTCATTATTCCGTCTTCGATTGGACTTGACTATAGCTGTTTCTATCTAGTTCAAATAAATGTGTAACTGTGCAGATATATATTACGTTGATGTAAATAACTTAACCATGCACTAATATAATTATGGCGTGTACTGTCCGCTATATTGGATATAACACATATCGTGACGTCAAGCTGAGCGGGACAAATTACGTTTAGGACAGTTCTATTCGAAATGTATTTAAGTGTTTATGATATGTAATAATATTATTGTTTTTAATGAATATGGTTAATTAGTGGAGTTTTAGTGAAAGCCTGTCTCAATAGGGACCACCCACTCATCGTATAGTCTACCAAACAACAATAGGTACCTACTTGTTTTTGGTGTGTTCCGATTTGAAGGGTGTTTAAGCCAATGTCTAAGTACAATGGAAATAACATTGGTCCAAAGTTTGGTGACGCATGGACGTTGTAAGGGATAATTAATATTTCTTATCTATGGGCGTTGGTGATCTTTTCCATCAGTTGGCTTATTTGCCAGTTCGCCTAAATATATGAAAAAAAAAACTTATTGACCTGTGGTTCTCACACGGTACAAGTGGAACTTAATAGTTAATTTTATATAATTTATTTGTTTCATCGAGTTTCAAGTCACAAAAATGTTTCTCTTAGATCTTCAACGAAAAGTAATTGTAATAGACAATTGTCTGCCTTTATGAAAAAAAATAATACATGTATCCTTAGCGTTAAGCAATAATTGATTCAATAAGACCCACATTTTGTTCAATCGACAACAGATGTAGTACGCAATACAGCAATCTGATTATGGAGAGACGATAGTACAATACTTATTTATAAGTAACCATGCCAGGTTCAAAGAACGAAATTCTCCTTGTTTGAAAAAAGAACTGAACATCAAGAACGTCCTATTCTGGTCACTGGGAACCATTCACATTTTGAAATTCATGTTATAATATTGTTATCGTGTCTAAACCCATTCGGCTACAAGGCTTTGTATTATCGAAAAAAAAAAAATTACAACGTTTGCAAAGTATTCCGATGCTCACATCAGATTCAGAGGTCCTATGTTCAAACTCAGCGTTGGTTCAGTAAATAATTGGGTTTTCAGTTCTCACAAATTTTCAGGAGCCGCCTGGGTTCTAAAAGAACGTAAAGCCGTTGGTCGTACACATGATATGTTCCCTTTTTTATATTCCACTCCTTAATTCCTTGATTCCATCTTCTTAGAATAGTCTTGTACGTTCATACATATTTCGCAGTCCTAAATTATAACGAATATACTGAATTCAATTTTGAAATCCACAAAGTAACAACAAGGATCACGTAATATTTGTTTTGATACCAAAAAGCAACAATGGTAAAGTCCAGATGATTCACGGTTCCGTAATCAGATAATTAATTATGATAACCTGACAATGACAGAATATAGTTTCTCTAGAATTACTCGCTCTTTGGTAAAGAATATTTTCTTTTATAAATGAAATTTCACATTTTTTATTAATCTCTTATATCTATGGTCACTATTGACTTTTGGGGAGAAAAGATGCTTGTTAATTATGGCCTCTTTCTGCTTCAAACAGACCCACTAAAAGAGACTGAGAATTTGAGAGTAAAATGTCCTGTTTACTTGCTAAACTTCTCCTGTTTCTAATACATAACCCCACTAAGCGTGCTCTCGATATCCTGTAACTGCTTCAAGGCGAAGTAGGCTTACTGATATATCCCGAAGCTTGCGCAAGCGATCCCGAAGCGCCTTATTGTGAGAGCCGGAAAGGAGAAAATAATCTAACACTCAGTATGAGATCCCACATACCTATAAATGCAATGTAAAAATGTATTAAATGACGTTAAAATATTTTTCGTATACATTCTTATTAGAATGTATTAAGTATTCGTTGATTTCTCGCAAAAGCCTACTTGAATTGATACAACTATAATTTAATTTAATGAAAAAATTTCGAACAATTATCGTCACTAGTGAGTTATAAATTCACGGCATAGCAACCTTCGCTTAACATTTCGAGAAGATTATTAAGGTAAGCAGGTTTAAATAATTTCTTCGTAATTATCATAATTATGGTGATATCCTTGACTACAAATAAATAATTATAAGCTTATATAGGAATAAAGTCACATATTATTGTTATTGACACGAGAAAAAATATTTTCTCTGTAATCTTAATAGGGTACCATAAATTTTAAATTCCCGAATAAATAATCTTTTAATCATTACGGCTGATCTTTTGCATACCTATGTGAAAATAACGCTAGCTTCAATTCCATCTCTGTTGTCATCATCAGGTTTTATAACAGCTAGACAATCCCATTAGTAGCTGAACGTCTTATTAAAGTGGACGGGATGAGCGTTGTGTGTAATGAAGCCACTTACTAAATAAAATTGTGTACAGCGAGTTCGGAGTAATTTCGAGTTTACTTTACTCTTGTGCTCTATTCCTCAAAAATAGAGTACAAGAGTAATGTACTACTTTTATAAGTTATATCTTTCCTTGAATGTATATAATTATTCTTTATTTATTATAAACAGGTAAATTTTGTTTGTGTGTACTTTGGGGGTAATCTTGGTAAAGTCTCGGACTGGGGCCGGCTAAGCGTAGTCCAATTTAACCCCAAAAAGACACAAGTTTGCGCGTTAACCGCAAAAAAATCTGCATTTGTTGTATCTTCATGATTTGAGATCATTCTCCTTGACACAGCTAGCTGTCGGAATATTTGTCGTTGATCTTTCAGGCCTAATTCAGTTCCGGTCAGGCCAATTTCAGTAATTCAATTCAGGTCAATAGGAATGTTAAACCAAATTGGTTTTAAAAAAGCTCGCTGTGTTCAGCAAGGCAAGACTGTATTTCACGTCGGCCCATCGAAACTGTATAAGGCGCAAATTCGGCCTCACATAGAGTATTGCTCTCATCTCTGACGTTAAGGTCGGCAACGCATCTGCAAGTCTCCTTGTGTTGTAGATATCCATGGGCGGTGGTAGTCACTTTCCATCAGGTGAGACTTCTGCTCGTTTGCTACCATTGCACCCATGTGAAGCCTGGGTCGCTTGTTTAAAAATGATTAACAATTTCCATAGTTCCTTGCCAATTTGTCTCGATAAAATTATTCCGAAGACTATTGATGATGATGAGAATTTATCTAATAACATCTAATAGAATTCAAATATCGAATGATAGATTAAAAAAAAATACTTCTACGACTCGATAGAAGGACGCAAACAACAACGTAAAATCAAAGTATACTTTATTCAAGTAAAGCTATAATCGGTTCAGAATGTAGATTATACCGAGAAGAACCGGCAAGGATATCTTTTCCAATATTTTAAATATAAAGTTATGTTAGTTAAATATTATATATACCTATAAGTAAAGAGAGTATGAGAGTACAAGTGAGTTATGAGAACTATAAAACTGTATGACAGATAACGTTATCTTGTATAGATCATGACAATTACCATGAGAATTCTAACAAGCTTATGTTTAACTTCATTTCAGTGGTGAATGCGAGCGTCAAGTCACGACTTAGATGTATTGAAAATTCTATACAGAAAACATCATTGTTTAATCTTTGAGAAAATGGCAATTGCTTTATAATCATATGTCTGTAAGATTACCCGAAAGACTTACTAAGATTCATTAAAGGCGAAAACTATAAATTTGTTTAAATTTTTGCATTATAAACTTAAATTTCATGTATCTTAAACATGTTTAGTTAAAGGTTCCAAACATTCTACTCAAAATGAAGAGGAGGTCTTAGCCCAGCAGTGGGATATTTAAGGCTAGTACTTTCTCTTTACTTTTAAACGTCTTTAGGAATGTATATGCGATGTTTTTTATTTTCGCGTTTCCAAATTTTGTCATTTTAACATCTACTTCACATCAATTTCAAATAAAATATTTGTGACTTAACATTTTATTTTGAGAGACATATCGTTTCTTTGTTTTAAAAAATTATACAAATAATTTAAAAATGATCAAATTTAGCTTATTTTATTTCATGAATATATCGTATACCAAAAATGTCGGAAATATTTTGGAACTCGAAGGTTACAGATAAATTGAAACGATACGGGGGTCAGTGAGCAATATACGATATAAATTTATCTCGATACTTAGCTGAAATGTTTTATTGTATATGTAAATTGCGCACGCGCAGTGGCAGTCGTTCAGAATCTATCTCATTACAGTATCGCGTCGTTTTTAAACGCGCACGGACGTGTAACAATTTAGTATCAACGCCATTATATACATAGAAATTTACATCAATATAGAAAATTCAAATAACTCATCGTGATAATAATTATTAAAAAAACCGTTGGGATTAAAATAAATAATTTGTTGTCGAATAATTTTGGCGCCAAATTTTAGTAATCAACTAAAATATAGTTTGTATAATGTGATCTAAATTATAGTGAATTATCAATGTAAGTGAACTTAGATATGTGCGTAAGATTAAAAATGTTTTATTAGTATATAGACATAATTGCTTCGATAGCAAACATCACAACCAAAGAAACAGAAAAGCCTAATCACAATAGTATAAATATTTATAATTATAATCCATAAAATTAAACTTAAATACAAAATAAATTTGAGCTGGCTGTAAAACAAATATGGCATCTACCCCCGATTCGCCAACATCCAGCTCCGCATCCGAAGAGAACCCTTCACCGTCACCTGGTCCGGAACCTGTGAATAAATTCAACTGGTTAAAACATGCTAAGAACGCAAGGAACAACCCATTTGTGAGAGCCCGTCCAACTTTAAACAGAGAGAGTTCAACGGCGGAATTATTCTCGCGCGAAAATTCGAGTTCTGATTTTTTTCAAAATTCACGTCTGAATCTTTTCGACACTGCGCCTAAACCAGAAGTCACACAAGGATATAACAAGGTAAAAAATCCATACATTTAATTTATAAAAATTCCCTAAGGTTTGACAAAAAATTCTTCAGAAACTATAGAGATGCCAAACGTTCTAAAGAATTGTTCGGTTGATTAAATATATTTTATGGAATGAGCATTTATCTAGAAATTATTTATATCAAAAGTAGTTTGTTTCAAGGTGAAAAGATGAGAAATAATCAAGCAAAAAGTTGTTCGTGAAATAAAAAACAAATAGTAGTTTTCTTTATAGGATCTCATTTATAAATCATCAACGTATAAATTTATTCCGATATTTTCGTTAACAATATAACTAATGCTATTAAATAAAGTAGGTAATTGTTACAAATGAATTGATGTAATAGTTAATAGTCTAATATTATAAATCTGAAAAGTATGTATCCGTCTATCTGTCTGTTGCCCTTTCACGGCCAAACCACTGAAATTAATTTGATGTAATTTGGTTTGAAGCAAACTTGAGCCCCAAGGAAGGACATGTACTCTATCACGCCTAACACCTGACTCTTTCGTAACCAACCCCTAAAACGCGAGCGAAGCAGCGACCTAAAACTAGTACGTGTATAATTATAGCAATTATGTCAAGTTATATTTCATCCACTATTGAGTATAACTAATATTATAATTGCAAAAATGACTTTATTTATTAGTTTGTTTCGCTTCCATTCCTCAGCCGATCTTGATACAATTTTGTATGTACACGTGAGATGTACTGAAAAGGTCAAAGGGACACCGTCCCCCTCATCCTCACACGTGGAAACCGCAGGCGAAAACTAGTTATGTATCTGCTACCCGATCCTTGAAGTCCCGACGATGCTTGTGACTTCGACTTGTCTTGTTTGTTATTTCTATAACAATTTATCTTCTTTGTATGTTCTATAGACTCAAAGTGAGGCATTTGTTTGAGTTATTCAGGTTTTTTTATTATTATTATCATCGTTATTTACAACTAGAACTATCGGAATAAAGGCCGTTCGTTGTAAACATATAACAAAAAGTCAAAAATCTTTTCTGACGTCTTTACTAATATTAATTATGTAAATATATTTTTATTTAACGTTATTATGTGCGTCAGCGGTGCGTTCTTGTACATATATTATGAGCGATTGCTACTTGTTTCGATTCGTTGAATATAAAGTTTTTTTTTTTATAATCTAGATAGACTTACGGGCAAATGGACTCCCTAAGTGGGAGGTACCTTTCCATGGACTTGCATGAAACCCTACTACTAAGTAAAATATGAACATACATAATTCGCTATTTTGATATAAACTTTTTTTACTCCAAGGTACTTTGCATTGCATCCCAAGGTCGGTTGTTATTATGCCAAATATATTCAATAATTTTATAAACATGTCATTAAAACCGATGGTTGTTTCAATGAAACGAGTTCACGGTCTGAAGGACAATATTTTGTAAAACGTGTTTTAGTTTTCTGTTTCTCGAACTACGCGCTAAGTACGTAAATATATGTATATATGTGGTACTGTCATCTTTTTCCGGTATCTGATTGCTGTCCCATCGGGCTATGGGAGTGAAGTACTGTATTTTCGCACATATATAGTGCACATAATTTGTGCATAGTGTATTAAAAATATGAACAAATTCGCTCACGAGATCATTATTATATACGAAAATTTTAAATGTTACGTTAATTTTTATTTCTTACATTATGCTTTTTAAATAATTTATCCGACTGAAATACACAAATACTCGCTTATACCTTTAATACTGATTTACAATTAAATCGGTTTTAAAGGTATTGCGCAAAATGTATTTTCGTGTTTTAAACGAGACGCCATGATTAGTAATGGCGCGTTTTAAAGTGTTTACAGTTTCGTTACGCGTGTAATCTTAAATAGAGCCGGGGGCCAATTCTACACACGGTAATGATATTTTTCCGATTGTATTACGATTCAAGATTAACTATTTCTCACAAAAATAAACCTTAGCATGATCGTAACTGAGGGCAATTCTACTTATTTAAGTGACGCTTTGATCCTGATTATTTTCCGAGCAACTGAATCGTTGTGGTAATACAAGAACACGACTAAAAGGTGACGACTACAATTCGATTCGATTGCTATACGGAGACAATTTGTTAGTAGAATTACTTCCTGTTCGCTGTAAACATATTTACGTTTGACTTAATATTTACGAGAGCAAAGATCCCGGTTCAGCTCGTTAGAAGAAAATCTATTTGGATTTAGGAGATTTCTTATCTAATAGCTTATCTTTTAAGAAAAGAACCATTTAAATTCCTTGCACCTTATCATTAGCTATTATCAGCCACTAATTATGTATTTTTTTTCTATAAGAACTATCTTTAGTTTTAAGAGTTTCGTTACCTCTTTGTAAGTGTGGGTCAAGCAGAGAGCTGCAATTTCGCACATTCTTTTGACACTGGTATAAATTTATCAATAACGTAATTTTGTTTTGTTACAGGAAGTAGGTTATCATAAAGTAAGGATGTTAAACTTGAAAACTTATTTCCTTTTTCATTTGTTAATTTCCAATGTTTTCCGTGATCTCTATATGAAAGGCTTCAGTGATTGACATATAAGATGTTTTATGCTGAAACTAGTTTAAGAAGCAGATAGTTTAAACTTAGAATTTTATAATTTATAACGTTTTGTACTCAGTTAAAGATCTCTTTTTTTTACTTCATTTGTTTTATTAAATTGTCTGTGTCGTTTCATTTATTACTTATATTTGTACTGACTACCATTAACGCAATCGTTTTAGGCTTAAACATTAGTGTCTTTAACAAAAAAAAAAAAGCTGTCAATTATTTTTCTTGGTCATCATGTAAAGACAAATGGCTTATTAAGGTAAGCCATTATCGCAATTGAGTTAAATGAAATACATCGTAACACTGTATTCATTATTAACTTTAATGTGTAGTAGTTTAAAAGACAATCTGTGTTTTATTCGTTTCTACTTAAATTTAATAAAGAAAAAAACATGATTATACATTTTAATAATTTAAAATTGGAACATCATGAAAGCAGGCGATGGATAATATCTAAATAAATATTATGTCTACAACCACGCTTAAAAGATCTTATAAAGAACTTATAAATATAAAACCTTTTTGTTTATTTTCATCTGCAAAGAAAACTGCGGCAAGACAGGATTATCAACTGTCCTCATATTCTTATAAAGATCGTTTTTTTAAAAGGTATCCAGGATTTCTTTTAATAATCCCTCTTGGCTTATCATAAAACTCTAAATTATTTTTAATAAAAGAGATGCTTCTCAGGTTTTTTTGCCACGTTTTTGTTATATTAGTCTCAATATTATCTTAACTCGGTGGTAGAGAATTCTGTGCAAACCTGTCTGGATAGGTACCACCCACTCATTGAACTTTTTTTTTTAAATTATACTACATATGCGGCTTACACGGTTGCCCATGCCTTTTTTTCCTTTTTTATTTTAGTTAGGTGTTAGCAGACCTTCGCTGGAGTTGGAGTTCGGAGTTTAAATAAAAACTGTTTGCACGATATGGGCGTTTAGAATCATGTTACAATTTGTAAGGACGCAGTCACGTGGAAATAATTATACACCGTACTATAACGAATAATTACAATGACATTTCTACTTAGTACACAAGCTTTTAATAATATTGCAAAGAGTTTGTAATGACTAAAGTATCAATTACGCTGATTGCTATCATTGTGTAGTTTAACTAACTGTCTGACCCGACTTCCTTGGTGAATATTTTTATAACTCATATGTGAGTACAATAAGAAAAAAAAAAAGGAAAAATTGACGGCAACACCGCTTCCATCCAGGTCCAAGTTTAAGCTGGAAAACTATCTGGAATATCCCATAAGTACAAGAATAAATAATAAATAATAAGCGAGGCGTGAAGAGGCATCTTGCGGGCCGGCAAGGCGGGGGCGGCTAGAGCAGATCACCTTTCCCAACTGCACTAGCCGTCGTCGCGTTTGGACTCTGCTACCACTTACCATCAGGTGGAGCAGAGTCATTTGCCCTCCCGGGCAATAAAAAAAAAAAAAAAAAATAAAAAAAAAAGAATAATATTTCATAAAAATCGATCTTGCAATTTACGAACAAGTACTATACAGTACTAATACGTGAAACATCTTTCCATTATTTAATAATTTTCTGTGTAAAGGGTACATCTTTAGCCCTCAGTATATATAAAAAAAATCCAGGACAAAACCCACTCACATACACTACTGCCAAACAGAAATATTTATTATTGTTCTTTTTCGGTTTGCTTTGCGGTGTATTTGTTTTTCGGTAGGGTGAGTCAATGTAACTATAGGCTCAAGGGACGTAACGTCATCTCCAAAATTGATAGCACGTTATTAATGCAATGGATGCCCACCTATTTCAGATAAAATAAGTGCGTATTGCACTACTGAGATATAAATTAAGTAATTATAGTCTTGAATTGAAATGACTGTCCAATTTGTAGAAGTTTAATTGTAGTCAGACATCAGCTTACGTCAACGACGACAGGTAAACTGTCCTCTAGTGTATTTCTCTCTTTTGTGACGGCGTATATTTACGCTAGTTAGGCACGGAATATTATGATAATGTCACGTGTGATGATAAAGACACGTATGGGACTGATTGGCCTCAAATTAAACCCTTTTACTAAGCAAACTTGAATCAGGGTGTCTACCCAATCACCACTTATTCAACCGCCTAAAAGTAATTCATTGTAGTATTGTGTTATACTTTATGAACGGTAACTTAGTCAGTGTAATATCAGGCACACAGATCTTTAAATATAATTTTCTCGTTTGTGTTCCTAAAATAATTAAGAAAAACATTATTAAAAAAGCGTGGTAGATTCAATGTGTAGTATTGATTTGAGTTGTGAATGAGCAGAGGATTTAAGTTAGTTTGCAAATCCCTAAACAACCAGCAGAGGGTACTTTTGGGTCCATTTTTTTTTTTTGGAAAATATAAAGGATTTGCGCCGTACAGCCACATTTTCACCAATTCCTTTAAAATCTACCCGTAATCATATTAAACTACAGTCTGGAATGTCATCTAGATTCAAGACAATAAGTTAATGGGGCTGTTCTTACACCATTAATAAAAATTAACGAACCAGCTCTAACTGGAATAAATAAAATTGTTTACAGTTGGTTGAGCATCACAAAGGAAAAATGTTTCCGCGATATTTCTATACAAAAATGTGTAAGATTTTTATGAAAACATAGCAAAAAGCGAGGATTCGTAGTTTCGGCGTTGCGGTTTGTCAGTTATGACGTCACGACACAAACAAGTTCAAGGGTGTTTTGATTTTCTATCATTAACACTATTTATTGGCTATTATAGTTTATTTTTTACATAATAAGTATATAAAAACGGAAATTGTCTACCTTGCTGATCTAGTGGCAGGCTTACAAGGCTACATACCCGAAGTCATGAGATCGAAATCGGGTATTCGGATATAAATACTCAGTAGCAGCTCAAAGTTTGGCTATGTCCTCACTGCGTCCCAGAAATCACATGAAGCCGTCGGTCCTCCTCCCGAAATCTCCAGTTGTCACAGCTATGTGTGCAAATACTAATGGACTATAAAATTTCACGAAATGTGCACGCACATCTAGTCTCTGACAAAAAAGGGCGCCGTGGCCGGAATGGGTCAGGAAGATGTCACATATAAAAATGATAATAAATATACGAACAAACGACGTACTTACAATATATTTGTAGCAATAAGTATGAGGTTGTGTGTGTTTATATAATTGCCCTATTTACACTTGGATTACTTGGAGTATTAGTGTCTAATTGCTTCCACTGGTGACAGACGAGCTAGTTTATTTTTGCCTAGATAATCATTTCGATTGAATCGGGAAATTTTACTGACATAGCTGCCATTTCACGGGTTAACTAATTATATTTTTTATCTATAATATCAATTGAATAATAACCACAAAATAAGTGTAATAAGTGGTAGTGATTTGTGTCTGGTAGGTACCACCTACTCATCATATATTCTACCGCCAAGCAGTATTGTATTGTTGTTCCGGCTTAAAGAATAACAGAGCCAGTGTAACTTGTGCCTGACAGGGGCATAATTCTTTACTTACTTTGGTGGCGCGATGGAGATTAAAATTTCATAAAGCGCCAATGTCTAGGGGCAGTGGCAGGGCTGGACCGTGAGTTTAGGGAGCCCTGGGCTAATACTATTTAGGGGTCCCACTTAAGACACATCTGAACGTAGACTTGAATTAAATTAATTGAATGGGTTTTATTAATTGCAGATTTCGCAAGGCTGCAAACCATACGATCTGTTTAATTTAATAAAATGATTGATCGTTTCGCATCATCGTCTATTTTTGACTTTGACTTGACTTAGCTGGGGGTTTTTGAATCCACGGGGCCCTGGGCTGAAGCCCAAAATTCGCAAATTCCAAAATTTCTCTCGAATTGTTTCGAGAAATTGACTTAAAATAATCGCTAATTTGACTAACGCTAAATTCGCTAACAAAATGGCGCTTTCGATGGAATTTCAAATAACATTAATGAACGATATCGACATGCATGTAATAGATCTATATTTAAGTCTTAGTGGTGGGATTTCTATGTTAAAATTAGAATTTCAACGAGTACTTGGGCTAGTGTTTTCGGCCTTTTGTTTTGTATTGGGCCAATCGTGATATCTATACCTACTTTTTTTAAATTGAATATTTTATAATTAAACTAAACACATTATAATTTTAGTCGTATATTTTGATATGTTTTTATTATAAATAGTGGACAGAATATCTATCGTTGCGATTAAACAAATTTGTAAGGAATACGACCAAATATTCTGCTTGAATATTTTGTTTTACTTGGCGAACATACGATTAGTAAACCTTATTAAAAACATAATGATTACTATATGTTATTTTTACATTTTGTCAATACTATGTAATGTAATACGATTATATATGTATAACGGAAAGTTCTGAGTGACCGTCAATATATAGTCTCTGTCTGTATATCTGTCTCTTCGTAAACATGTTTCGTTAACGTAGTGTTCGTGTATAACGTTTTTGTTTATAAGCCGATATTATTATTGCCTTATGATTATGTACTAGAATATTTTATACCTTAAAATACTACTAATGGGTATACAAACGTTATCTATCAAGGATGTGTCCTCACATTATCGCGCTATTTGAATGTCAATGACCTCATATACAATAGAAAGATTATTTAATCTTTATCAGTTACGGACTGGCCTTTATTTGTGAAAACTATTGTTACAGTATTAGTGATCTACATTTCTTACGTACATTGTATTTGGAACTAGCTGTCGCTTACGGTTTTACTTTCATTTTAGACGTCGACGTCCGGTGTTAAGAATAAAAAGCATGTAGTTCCATGGGATTCAAGTTTCCTTTATAACAAATTTCATCTAATTCGGTTCAGTGATTTGTCTGATAAGAGAACTTATAAATATGTGAGCTTGGTTATCTATATTAAAAAGTAAAAGCATAAAAGTATATCTCTCTGGGAGAAAACTTGGAACTCTAACCGCCACGCTACTCCAATGTGAAGATTGAATATAATTATAGTTCCCGTGTTATCAAAAATTGAGACAACACAACAGTACTCTTCTTTATCAAATTTTACGTCAATTATATAATGTACTTATATGGGATCAGTAGGTACAGAAGGTCTTATCGCTTAAAGCGAACTTAGTGAGTGAGGGAGATAAAGTAATTGATTCTATTAAAAAGAGAAAGACACTGATACTATATTGATTTTTTTTTATTCATAGAATTAGGATATTCCTTCCACGATATGATTAACTTGAGAAATAGGTCACTTGATTTTTATTTCTGACCAATGACGGCGAGACTAAAAATTACGATGCTGTCTGCAATGAACTTGGCGACATTGTTATACATATAGTCGAGGAGTTTGTTTGTTTCAATACGCTAAACTCAAGACGTACTAAAAATCTGGATCTTAGTATTGAAACATATTATGGTAAAATTTCATCCAATGTTTTCATTCAGTATCGAGCACGTAATATACATGATAGCTCGGACGTGCTGGCCGAGGTTTTAAACCCAAAATATTCGTTTAATATTCAAGGGTTCTAACCACTAAGCTAAATCTGAACAACCAAAGCGTAATTGTAACCAAGAAAATTTACATATCTATCAAATTTAAGCCAAGCCACTTAATTAAGAATAGTCATCAAATAAAATAAGAACATCAGAAAAAAATTGCCTTCCTATAAAAACATACCAAACTGTTTAAAAGAAATGATTAAGTCCAATGTGAAAAAAATTATCTTTATTTTAGAGTCTTTTTAATATGTAACGTTATAGCTAAATAATTTGAACAAGCAAAATTTACCTATGATAAGACAATTAAGAGTTTACTCTTAAAAATGATTTAAAAGTCATCAAAAACTTAGATACGCTTTACGAATTTGCCAGAAAACAAGTTTTATGGATTATGTCGTGTTAATTCTAGATGAGCTAAATGTTTAATAAAATTTAAATTCTAAATTAAACGCGAGTTCCCGGAGCACATCTAGTTATATAATATTTAATACAGCGAGTTCTACATCAGTGTGTTACAGTGTAATTAACGTTTTTAATTCAAGTTACTAGACAAAACAGTAGCATTGTTTACAAGAAACTGTCGCTATTATTTACAAAGTGAAAGTTACATTTTGTGCTTAATGCAAAAAGTTCAGTTTATATATAAAAAAATTATATATATTTGTAATTACAAAATAATGATAAGATACAAAAAAAACATATAAAATTTGATATTGCCTTGTGTCTGTTTTCGTTCTCGCTGAAACTGTAAGAGTATTTAATATTACTTAGTATAAATTGATTTTCAGACAGGATACATAAATTTAATTGTATTTTATTGCCAGCCAGTGTTACCATAGGCAGAAGCGACATAACATCTTAGTTCCCAAGGTTGGTGGAGCAATGGCGAAGTAATGGTTAATATTTCTAACAGCGCTATTTCTAGTCTTTGGGCGGTGGTGACCACTTAACATCAGGTAGCCTATTCGCCGGTCCGCATATCTGTTACATAAAAAAAATAATCACACGTGCTCAGAGCCAGTTGAATGAAGGATATTTTGTTTATTCACCGAATCCGAAAAAGCAGGAGGTTATCCACTCGATGGTATTTATTTTGTGTTTTGTTATTTCAAAACTCCGTCATTTATGAGCTAATATAGATGTTTTTTTTATTGGAATACTTCCCGTATGGTCTCAAAAATTTATGTCAGTAAATTATTTGTTATAATTTTATGATGATAAAAAACAGTGGAATTGATTCATGGAAGCTAAATAATAATGTAATTGTTATTTGTTTTTGATTAGCATATATTAGCATATATATGTAATTCAAGTGACAGAAAAGATTAACTGCTGATTTTCTTATCGGTTTTTCTTGGTAGAATTTACATTCCGAACATGTAACATTGAATTTAATTTAAACTCGTAATATGATTTAATTATTCTCGATTTGAAGCTAAGAATTTTACGAAACTCCACCCCTAAGAGGGTAACGTGGTTGGAAGTTTGTGTTTTATAAACAATAAAAGCGGTTAAAGCCACAGTTTAGCTAGTTATAGTATAGGCATATAGCCTACATTAATAAAATATGTTCTGAATAAAGAAAGAATGGTAAAAAGTAAATCTATGTATACGTCAATTTACTTTTGGTTAATGTATTTGCTTGTAATATCATTTGTGTACTCAGAGATTAACAAGAACTCGTTCAATCAGCAAAAGCAAAGATGTTTGTCACGATTTGAAATAAAATCAACTTTTTTACAAAAAGAGCTGAGATGGTTCAGTGTTTCGAATTTGTTTACTTTAACCGATGACTATGTTTTCGACTCATTGAAATTGCAATGTTTAGAATTCGTACCGTGCTCAACTCGAAACACATTATGTTCAGAAACAGAATGGTGGAATACGCTCTAAATCTCCTTAAAAGGAAAACCTTAGGCCAACAGTAGGAAATTAACAGACTGTTCCTTTAAAATCGAAGAGTCCTAACATGTTAAGAAAAAGTCTCGTGAACAAAACATTCGTACATAATGTCGAAATATCGAGCTCCACCAAATAAAAATAAAAAATATGGTAAATATCCCATTTCAAATACTTATAGTAATAAAAATAACCATGTTCATTTAAATTCTTGTATGTTAAGAATTACTATATGTTTAACGATTTGTTGCTACATAGTATCAACAACCAGTAGTATTATATACATCATCCTTACGTCGACGGTGACAACGTTCGGCCTCACAGGATGCGCTATTAGGACGCGGACTACTCTAAAACTTTAAGTGGGCTCCGAACACCCAACTAGAGTATTTTAACTCGCCTCCTCGCCCGTTGAAGCTCTAGAGGCCATTGGGACCAACTATTTTTATTTTTTTAAATGTAATTTTTTTTCGAAACGATATCACTCCAGTCATCGTATACATGGTATTCCAGCATTCAGCAAATCATTTTCCCATGTATCGTAAAATCACCAGAATTTGTCGTAAAAATAATAGCAATGTGTATAACAAATACGAGATATTGCTATGATTTTATATCAGGCGCTTAGTACAAAAAAAAAAAATATCTATGTATATTGCTGCGTCTTACCCCTTTCTCCCACTCCGTTTTACTTATTGTGTATGGAACACTAGAACTCAAATTAGACCTTGAAATTGTATTCTTATGAAGCCTAAATAAATTACTTCAAGATTTTATAAGGGTATTTTGTAGCGTTATAAAGAGTGTATTATATAAAGTTTTAATTTAATTACCATATAACTCAATAAAAAATTATAGTTAATTACCTTCATAGTAATATATGAAAATATATGAATATATAATTGTACAGGTTTGCAATTCTAATATGATAATGGCCTCCTAACCAACTTTGTACTATTTATCAGCGCATTACACATTATAAAGTAAATAGTTTATTACGTCTACTTGTATGCTATGAATTGGTAATACTTAGTAGTTAAATTTAATCAGCGAATAATACTAAGAAAACACCTCTGAAACAAAGTTGGTTGCACTAATGATACCGTCATCTCGTCTTCACCACCAGTGCCACCTTGCGACATCCCGAAAATATCAAAAAATCGGTAATTTGAGATTAAAATGCAAAACAAAAGATAAACAAAGAAAAATTGATCTGGATGGGTTGTTATAAATTAAGTCGTTATTTATTGGAGGTTTGCTTCCTAACATCTATTCCCTATATGACCAATATCTGACGAGACAGCAGCATCCAACATGATCGGAAGAACATTGTCGTAAGATTGCTTTATTTACCTTTTGAGGCACGGAAATGTAAACTGCCAACTTCGATACTCCAAGATCCTATTGATAATCAAAATCAAAATTTTTATTATTCAAGAAGGCTTTATATTTATAAAGTTACCGCCGCTTCAGAAATTAGATTCTACCGAGAAGAAACAGCAAGAAACATTGTAATTACTCTTTTCCACCATTAAAATTACAGTGTATGTCAATAAAGACCAATTATAATATATATATTCTGCCAAATTGAAAAAATACTATATCCACGCTTTATTATCATTAAAATAATCCTGTATTGAATACCATGCTTTATTAATCAAAGCTTTTTTGACATGAACTTTAATTTTTTTAATAGGCCAAGTCAATTATAACTGTGGTATCTTATTATAATTAAATATAAACCCCCAATAACCCCTAGTTGGGCCAATGAAATCGAGGTTTGAACCCAGGACCTCGTGGGCTATAAATTAGCCACTGGACCACCAAGGCAGGCATGGTATAATAATGTAGATACGAAATGAAAACTTCTTTGAAGATTGTTGCTTCATTAATCAATTAAAAGTAAGCACAGAACGGGTCAATGAACTCGTTTTCACACTTGATTAAATATGACTTCTTAGATGTTAACAAAGAATAATACTCATTCAACTTTGAATCTATTTCGTAGAGAAATAGCTTCAATGGCTAGAAATAGAGATGACCTTAAACAAGGGCTGTAATAGTATTTTGTAGTTTTCAGTGAGTGAGTGAGTGAATCAGAAAGTGTGTTGTTTAATGTTCAGGGTTATTTAGGTACTGATATGGAAACATACTAAATAATGTTGCAAAGTAGCAATCTGTATATATACGTCGCACCGTCGGGCTGAGTCCTCCTCACCAGGATCCTTTGAGCTTTGAGCTTATTTCAACACGCTGTTCCAATACGGGGATGTATGTACACATTTCTGAAATAACCTTTGCATTCCTTACAACTCTGTTTGTGATATCAAAGCACATAAAAAACAGCCAATTCACGTGTTCCAACGGTGGACCACATCCCGTTTTGACATGCGTAAAATAGTGTTCTACATAAAACATCTTTTATAGGACGCATTTACATATTCTAAGGGCTTCGTGCAAGTCTATCTGGTCACCACCTCATTACATATTCTATCATCAAGCAGAAATACTCCGTATTGTTGTATTCCACGAGGGCTCTTAAGTTTAGTGGTACATTAACTTAAGGATTAGTTAATATTTCTTACAGCGCCAATGTCTATGAGCGATGGTCACCACTTGACAGAACCAAAACGATACTAACTATTACTGTTTGGCGGTAGATATCTGAATAGTAAGTGGTACCTACATAGAGGCTTGCGCACCGCCAAGAAAATAACTAAAATAGTAATTAATTTATAATATCTTTGAATCTATTTAAATATTTAACTTTATTTTTAAAATAATAATACACCGATATCAGTACAAGAATGCCATTAGTGTAATAGAACAAGGTGTAGATAATATATTACACTATTATGCTTGTATGTCTAAGGACATACAATACACCAATAAAATTCAAATATAAAGTGCGCATTTAGTTTTATGACGTACGAAGTGACCGTAGGATAAATTTATCAGTATGCAAGGTTTTTTTTTTGTCTATGATATTGATTTTTTGAGTCTATAGATGAGGATCACTTCTAACAGGTGTTACAATAATAGATATATCTATACTAATACTCTTATAAATGCGGATGTTGCTCTGTCTGTCTATCTGCTACGCTTTCGCGACCAAACCACTGAACCAAAATTGATGAAATTTTGTATACAGCAAGTTTGAACCTAACACCTGACGACAGACACTTAAAACGTGAGAGAACTGCGGGTAAACACTGGTATATTTAAGACCGCTCATGAGCAAATGGGCCACATTTTGGTATGGGAACAATTTACACAAAGTATGACATTGACACAGAAACTGCATGCACTCCCTATATCGTAAATGCCCTGTATTCTGCTCAGTATGTCATCACCCTAGTCTTATGAATTACTCCTCCCTCACTCTTTTAATTGCCACACAAGAACACAAAGTATATGTCGGCGCAAACGCTTTAAATTGATTATTTAATCAAATTATTTCTAATTAATTTGTAAATAAGTTGTTGTTTATTGTTTAAAAATCAGAAATGAATTAATAATTGTGAAAACTAAACATAAAAATGAATTTTAAATGTTATTTCATTGATTGAACACCTGTGTTCAACAGGTGTTGTTATTATTATGTTTGCTATAAAAAGCAGTGCGACGATTGCTCGGGGTTCATTCTCATTCGAGCCGTCGGACTGTTCAGACGAACGTTGTGTCCTGATCGATTGTTGAATAAACCTATTATTTTGCTGAAATAGTTTTATTATTTCATTGCAAAATGAGCCATCATGTTGGTGAAAGTGACGTCAGCAATGCTGACGTCACGCTTTTTAAAAATAACCCTGGAGGAACTTCTTCGTCATATATGTTATATAATAATAAATAATTAATGGGATAATATATGTTTTAATTATAAGCTATAATCTTGCACATTTCTAGTCCAGGTAACCTAGATAATTATGATACTGGAACACGTTAATTTTACCTAAAGATTACTGATTATAGGTCCAAGCCCAAGCAAGCAAAACGTTTTTATTTTCAGATGATTCAATTGTGTTTTTAATCAATATCCCGTATCCAAAACTTCGCAAAGTATTGAATAAAAATCTACCATACGCGTATCCACCAATCAGTATTGTGGTATAGTAGGACTCAACATAGATATATGTATTCGTAAAATCGATCTCATCCGAATAAAGTGCGTACCCATTTGAAATCATTTGAAAATGATCATTACGCAAACGTAATAACTTTTATCTAGACACGCGGTAGCGTGTCAGCCAAGTTCTAGTATAGCAGAACTGGCGTGCAGCACCGTGTGTAATATTACACGAACCATTTGGAGCCACTTTTGACCTCCTCATAACTCAAAAACTATTTGACATAAATGTGTCAAATTTGGCTCATATATTGAGACTCGCGAGATACATATGTGTTCCAAATTTCATAAACGCATCTCAAATGGTTATTTAGATATTAACGTCTAAAAATCGACATTTTTATCACTGACTGACCTATAGATCAAAACTATATCCTACTTCCAGGTGACCTAGAAAGTTCAAATTTGGCATGCAGGTAGATAATTAGGCCAATATAAAGGAAAAAATCTGAAACTGGTAATTTTTTATCATTTTATTATAATTTTTCATTTATTGGGTCTCTTAGGAACACTTAATATGTACTTAGTTCCTATAATCCTATAATAATTGTAATAAAAAAAATGATGTAAGAACCAGCAATCAAAACTTATGACAGCCGGTCTTAATGTGTATTTTAAGGTCTTCACGTGAATATATAACAAGTTGAATACCACCCTTAAGTTTTTTAAATCCAAATATTTCCTTTTTAGTACTTATGAGTATAGCCGACTTTCGTATTTATTACGTTATTAACTGGCATTTAGCGCACATCAATGGTGCAAAATCATTATACTTAAAATAATAATAATAATAGGCATTTCGGTACACGGCGCGCGATGCGACGCCGGAGCAGCGGGAAAGGAGCGTTGCGATTAATCCATAACGCGGACGTGTCTGAGCGAGTGGCAACCGCGCTCATAAGAATTATTTCAATGCCTTCCGATGGAAGCTGCCTAGTCTATTCGACTGCATATTTTTTGTTTGAGTGTACTAGTATACAACAATAAAATAGGTTTCGTGTGACTGTAGTAGACTATGTATATCGTAACTGGAATGATTTAAGTTTGTACTCTAGCGCTACAAACGGGGATCCTTATTGCTTGGAAGAACAGTATCGAGCAAGCATGCTGATGTCAGCAAAGGGCTGGTGTATGGGTCCAATGGAAAAATAGAGAAGGTACATTGGGGACGTCGACAACAGCAATAGCGTCGGTAAAATAACGATTCAATTTAAACATAATTTAATTTGCAAACTAGAAGTCAAAACCATGTTACAGATATTAAGTAATGTACATATATGTTCAAAGGAAACAATTATCTATTTGCTTAGCATATTCTACTACTATACACAAATTACAAGGCCTTCGCATTGACGGTGCTCTTTTCGACATAGGCTCCTCTATATTAAGTAAAGAGCAGGCTTACGTTGGCCTCTCCAGAGTTAAAACCTTAGATGGAGTACATCTTATCAATTTAGGTCCAAGTCAAATTAAAACACAAGAGAACTCTATTGTAGAGTACAACCGTCTGCGCACGTATTACCACCCCTACTTGGCCAAATTAAGTATAAACAGAAAACGCGTAAAAAACATCCGGACACTGAATGGGCAATTCACTCGAACATTTCAGAGGTACCTACAAGAAAAATAAGAACGTATAAAAAAAAAGACAATTTTACCCCGTAAACGTAGGAAAATAGAATAGCTTAACAAAAACCATTTGGTATTAATTTTGTTATTAATAAGTACCTACTAATAATTTATATACAAAAAGTAGTGATATCCCATCAAAAACATAAATGTAAAAATGAGAGCCAAGTTAAATATTATGATATATACCTTGGTTGTTGACTTCAACGACAAAAGAAGTGAGATCTAAATTTGTGCCAAGTTAAATAGTCCTTTCTCAAATTTATTTATAACTACATAAATATCATTTCTTCTTATAACTTGGGATAATATATTGTTGCCTAAGGTCTGACTTGGCTAGTTCTTATATGCTTATAAACACAACTTGTAGTTTGTGTTTAGAATAACAAATTATAATTCAGAACATCTAATAGAATGGAGGACAGCTCAGTATTGCTTAGTTAGTATTAACGTACATTAAGAGCTGCGATGGTCCAGTCACTAGAAAACATGAATCTTAACCAGATATTGCGAGTTCATATCTAGACAAGTACCATTGAATATTTGCATGCTTAATTTGTGTTTATAATTCATTTGTAAAGGCTTAGAACTTACGAAGGCTATAATATAATTCGTATATGGGAACTAGCCAAGTCAGACCTTAGGCAACAATATATTATCCCAAGTTATAAGAAGAAATGATATTTATGTAGTTATAAATAAATTTCAGAAAGGACTATTTAACTTGGCACAAATTTAGATCTCACTTCTTTTGTCGTTGAAGTCAACAACCAAGGTATATATCATAATATTTAACTTGGCTCTCATTTTTACATTTATGTTTTTGATGGGATCATTATAACCAAATGCATTCGACAAATTGACGATAATTTTTTTTTCGATGCCACTATTATATTGTGTCGTACTATACTCCGTATACAGTAATAAGTTCCAAACCTTTTCCCAACACAATTACAGGTAACTAATTTTTTTTTTAAATATTAATCTCGTTATATTAAAGCTGATATACTCACATTTTCTCATATATTCTAGTCTGTGACGGTCTATACCTAAACATTTCAATAGCTGTTTATTGGGCTACAATAGGATAACAACTATTCGATGATCGGATTTAGTGCCTCAGTTACCTTCTAAGCATATACAAGTGATATAATATATATACAAGTGACGCAAGGAAGGATAAGCTATTTTCTATGACAATAACGGTTTGTTTAATTTTGATACTCTATATTTACGCTAGTATCTTAGTTCACTGGCTTTCTAGTTAGTGCAAGAAAATCCCGTTCTATTGTTTATTTTTTATAAAATCACACTTAACCGTAATTTAATTAATTTATGAATTATATTTATCTTTGTAATCAATTAGATAACTCAAGCAATTTTATTTTTCTTCAATCTAATATTTTTTAAAAAGCCCGCCTAAACTGCTTGTATAGGCTCTTTCCACAGATAATGAATTATTAATATCATGAATCGATATAAAAAATTAACGTTCGATTCCATTGACGTAAATTATTATTGATTCGAAATGTAAAGTAATTAGTATTCTAAATTTAAATATTACAAGTAATTATCATTTGTTTACATTAGATATTGTTGAAAATCAACATACCTTAGAGGTCGTAGAGAATGCATACTATTCTATCTCTGTTTATTTCTAGATATATCTAGTTTTCTAGTTAGAAACTGATCTATATATAAATATAATATACGTTCTATATGACAATTAAAGTACTTTGATATTTCTCCTTTTTGTTTTGTTGTCTCAGCTACTTATAAAGTGTTACTAGTGCTATTAATAGTGATAATAATTTATTTAATTATACAATTGTAAATTCACATCAGTATGTCCTAAAATTTCGATCGTGATGTTGTCTAGAAATGAAAACATGTTACATGCACTCAATCGAAATAAAGATTAAGATAATTTTTAAAAATAAATTTTCTTTGTATTTAGTGGAGTACTTTTTTTACTTGGCAGTAGGGTTTTGTACAAACCCATCTGGGTATGTAGCATCCACTCATTATAAATTCTACGGCCAAGCAGAAATACTTAGTATTCGTAATACTTAGTATCCGGTTTTAAGGGTGAAGGAACTAGTGTTACTACAGGCATATGGATCTCTATTAGAAGTGATGAACACCTATTATCTGGTGGTCCATTTGTCCGTCCACCTGCTTATATCCGTTGAAATATAAAGGTCTGTAACACTGGCCAAACGCTTCTTCGACCTTATCCCGTATATTATCTAACTCCCCTCTTATATCTAAGCCTAAGCCACGATCGGAAACCTGTAGGTAAAATAATAACTTATTAAATGTTATAAATATATGTAATTATGGTCAATATACTCGCTAATATTTATATATAACGGAGGTAAACGAGGACCATTGTTATCAGATCGGACGTGACATCGTAGCAACTCAAATAATATTTTTACTGTTTAAAATCGTTCATTCTTTTTTTATATTTTTTTGATAATTCCTTTTTTTCCATGACGGCTATCAACCCGATGCCGATCCAGTCGCCGCCGCTTCATCTACTAAAGAAGATATTGTCATTCTTTAATTGTCATACACACGTATGGACATACCATTGGGTCCACAGGACCCTGACACATTGGGTCAGAAAGAAAGGACACGGTAGCTAAGAGTACCGCGGAGGAACAGCCCGAGTAAGGAGGGCAACCTCGAGGCCCGTACCCAGCTCGGTCCTTGGCCAAGCAGGATGACCATCACTATATTTAATTGTCAGTTAAAGCAATAGATGGCATCTGCGACATATATAATAAATAAATAAAATCCCTAACGAAATATATAACGCAGTTAATATACTTAATCTAACACAAAGACACAAGTGAACGGACTATGTTTAATACTATTTATAGAATGATAAACGGAGCATCTGTTTCTATTTGAATGTGACTTGGTCATATCGAATGTAACCTTGTTCTTAATTTACTTATTATATACATACGATAGATATATGTAGAATTATGGGGGTAACGTCAGAATTATGGTCGCTTGGTAGTACGGATTTGTCAAAGCCCGTCTTGGTACGTTAACATCAGTATTGTTATTGAAGGGTGACTGATCCTGTGTAGCAGGCAAAGGGGACATAACATCTTAATTCCCAAGGTTGGTGGCGCATTGGCGATGTAAAGAATGGTTAATATTTCTTACAGAGCCATTGTATATGGGCTGTGGTGACTACTTACCATCAGGTGGCCCATTTGCTCGTCCACCTATAAAAACGTATCTAACCCTAAAATTGAATATTTAAATGACAAGGAATAAAATGATAGTGGAATCTCTTGGGAATTAAAATAATAACAAATTACTTTCAATAATATTATTTTAAACTGTATATGCTAGAAAGAGATAAAGAGAAAGAGAGGGAAAAGATGTTTGGAAGAGGGATAATTGCAATTGCAATATTTGACCCCAAACGCCACGGAAATAAGGTATAAGGAGTTTGTTTAAGCAAAAAATTAAATTTGTGTATGTGACCATAAAACTGTAATGATCTCTCTCTCTCTGTAGTTAATATGAATCTAGACTAATTTTAAGCTATCGGAAAATTTTAGGTTAGCTTATTTCGTTCAGTTACAATAATAAAGTTAAAATTGTGGAGCATGGAAGACTGACTCTGACTTGTTTCCATTCGTGGCTTAGCTTAGGCGTAGGTATAAGGGGGGAGGCGTTAGGTAATATACGGAATATGGTCGAAGAAGCGTTTGCTCAGTGTTACAGACCTTTATATTTCAACGGATATAAGCAGGTGGACGGACAAATGGACCACCAGGTAGTCGGTATTCAGCACCGCCCATAGAGATCCATGTGCCTGTAGTCGCTCTAGCTCACTCACCCTTCAAACCGGATCATAACCATACTAAGTATTTCTGCTTGGCAGTAGAATATATAATTTATAATAAAAGGTAAATTCTTTACTTAATTGGGGATTCGAAATGACGTAACGCAAATATTTTTTTAAGTCATGAAATAAACATTTTTTATTTTGTTTATTTTGAAATTAGCTTGCTTATAATGGAAATCAAATTGGTTCGTTATTTGAAAAACAATAACCGTTCATAATTTTCCGACAGTTTACAAAACGCCTTAGATTTATTATAAACCAACGGTCCGGTAACATATGTAAAAAATCAAAATTAGAAATACTTACTGTACCAATCCGCGTGGAATTGTGGTAAAAATGCTAACGGCATGTCCCCATTCGATCGCAATTCTGATCCCATGCGCAAAAATTTAACCAGCTCTCCTTCTATAAAAATAAACCTTGAATACTGTTATCATTATAGATCGGTTCACTCACAAAGACGCAGCTTCACGTTAAATGATCGTGGTAGATTAACAAAATATAATCTAATTCATATTTTTTTGGTATTGTTGAGTTTCGGTTTGTAGTTTGAAATCTGTGTAACTACAGGCAAAAAAATATTGTCCCACTGCTGGGCTAGACCTCCTCTCCTTTTTGAGGTTGGGCTTATTCCGCTACGTTGCTCCAATGCGGATTGCTGGATACACATGTGGCAGAATTTCATTGAAATTAGACAAATACAGATTTCCTCACAATGTTTTTCTTCATCGCCAAGCGGGATATGAATAATAAACACAACTGAAGCACATGAAAATTCCGTGGTGCTAGCCTTAGTTTGCACTAGCAATCATCAGTTAACCACTAGGTCATCTCGCCTCAAGGAATGGTGTATATTTCTTAAAGCGTCAACGTGTATGGGCGTAGTAACTATTTACCAGCAGGTGGAACATTTGCCCGTCCGCCTACAAACGTCGATGCTTTTAAAATCAACGTTGCCTACGTTTAACTATTTCGTGCGATTGCTAATAACTCTGCTATATTGTGCATTACAAATAGTTCTTGTTTAATATATCTTTATTAATAATATTCTGCTTAATTACTTATAACTAATTTAATTCCAAAATTCCACATAAATCAAACGTCAATTTCTTCGCGATTTCAAAATGAATGTAATAGATTTTATTCAAGATCTCAATGATATAACGTGAATTCAATGTTAAAGTAATTTATTTATCTTTATTCCTCTTATGGTTAGAAAAGGCTGTATATTTATAAAACATCACGCTATGACCTACGGGGTTGTCAGTAAAGATACACGCGGGTACAACGCAGATCACCTTGTGACGATTTGTGATCTTCAAAGAATACTTAATTAGGCTCGGAACATAGAGAAATGGTTTATAATATTATTTTAATTAATGGCGCAATTATTAACATTAATTAAAATTATATAAAAACATTTACATAATAGTAATAATGTTATGTATAAACTAGAATATTTATTATAAATGAGTACTGTTCATCTTCCGATTTTGACGACCTCCGTAATACACATAGTGTGTACACCTGTTTTCATGGGTACGCCACTCCGAGGTCCCGGGTTCGATTCCCGGCCGAGTCGATGTAGAAAAAAGTTCATTAGTTTCCCATGTTGTCTTGGGTCTGGGTGTGTGTGGTACCGTCGTTACTTCTGATTTCTTTAACACAAGTTCTTTAGCTACTTACATTGGGATCAGAGTAATGTATGTGGTGTTGTCCAAATTTTTTTTTTATATCTTTTTCGAAGAAATAATAACTTTTACACTAATTAATAATTATCTAGAATAGTCATTCTCTAAGAACAAACTAGAAATTCTATAAAAAACAAGTTATACAATGTCCATGTCCAGTCCATGATCATTATAATATTTAAAATATCACCTTAGATATCCATGGTGTCATTGTTAATCGGTTTTCAACATCACACGAGTGAGATGCGAAGTGATTTATTTTGTTACAAAACAGTATTGCACAATTAAACTGTAAACTCAACGTTGAATACGTTCGTGAAATGTTATAAAGTGATGTACAACTGTTTATTAAATAATTATAATATTTGAATTTTACACGTATCAAAATCGTCCGATCCTATCATAGTGCATATGTGTTCAGCATCACGACCGGAAAGACTCCATGCGGATAACCAACGGCTTTATTTCGAGGCACGGGTGTGCCACATTTCCTACATTCAAAATTGAAACTTTTACTGAAAAAAAAATCATAAGAAAAACCCAATATATTATTTTATTGTTTTTTTTTAGTGTTTATAATTTATCTTGTGCTCGGCGGTGAAGGAAAACATCGTGAGGAAACCTGCATGTGTTTAATTTCAACGATATTCTACTACATTTGTATTCCACCAACCCGCATTGGAGCAGCGTGGTGGAATATGCTCCATACCTTCTCCTCAAAGGGAGAGGTCTTAGCCCAGCAATGGGAATTTTGCAGGAGGTTTAAAAACGACTCTAAAACCTTGGGATCTGCGTCCTTATATTTAGCCGCAAGACCGATGAGGTAGCCTCGCCTATGTTATACGAAATTCTTCCACAATAACACCGCAGAGCGTAATAGGTGTATAAATCATAATTACACGTCTAATCAATATGACTATGCAAATGCATAATAAGGCGAATATAATTGCAGGATCGAAGGGCAAGTTACGTATGTCTTAATCTGTCATCGCGTCTTATATGAAAACTGGTAATCAGTACACGTACTGCGTTTCAATACTAGTGCGGTATTTAAAGAAAAATCATATATAATGATTTTAAAAATATATGAAATTAGTAAAAAGCAGTAAAATTATCTATGTCTAAATCTCATTGTCTACGTATTTAGTCTAGTATGTATTATCTTTGACAGTACGTCAGATGACTTTGTATGAGTAGGGTCTATGCCGGAGGGAGTTAAGATAGACAATAAATTAATAGTCAGAATCATAATAGGTATTTAACTTGTCTGAATCAGGTGATAATATATTAATGTAAATCTATTCGTAAACTTCACTTTATTTCACTTGTTGGATATGATTAAATCGAGAAGTATAAAAAAAAACTCTGAAGTTACTCCTTTACAAATTAAAAGATAAAGTAAAATGCTTTATTTAATACATTTGCAAAATGGTATGGATCTTATGTAACGATCGGAGAATCAAATCTGAGTAAGCACTATTATAATTATCATGATCTGCTTTCAAAGAAAACAGTGTGAGGAAACGTGTTGTATTGATATAAATCCTGCATTGTTAATTAATACCCACAAAACTTTGCGATTGCTACTTATTTTATTTATTTACGAAAGCGCGCCCTTCCACGCTTAACAATAATCAGCTTGCATTAGTATGGGTGACGCTCGTGTTTATAAGATATCTTTGTGTGCGTAGGACGACTAAGAGTAGAGACAGCAAAAAAAAAATACAAATTATATAATATTTGTTAAGTTTATTTTTTCGTTAAACGGTACTTGTTATCCTTTATAAACAAATACAATCCATGATTTTCTTCATGACAAATTCGTTTAATGTAGATTCTTCACTGTTTACTCACTCTTCAAACTTGAACACAACACGAATTAATGTCTGGCGATAGAAAGCCGGCTTGTACAAAGTCGTACCACAAAGTGAACTGAATTATAACGTTAACGTAACCATTGGAATTTAGAGGAATCATTTTAGAATAACGCCTAAACATTCTTCTTAAGAAGAGAAAGACGATTGCCTCCGGTAGTTTACGGGCCTTTTTTAGTTCAGGCTAACAACAACATCGATTAAATTTAGCAAAGTGACCTACAAAACATTTAATGTGCTATACAGAATCTTTTGATCTTGTTTACAGCGCATTCGGTCAAGTTTAAAGCGATTACGATCGAGTAACCGATAAAAATAGTGATACACTTATCAACCTTTTGTTTTAATTTTAATTTTTCGATAATTGTATTGTTTGAATTTAATTTATTTTCTTAGTCTTATAATTCAAATGAATGAATGAATGTATTATTAGTTTAATAATGATGAGTATAAAATATTATTTAGATAGTTTTTGTGTTAATATTACATCATTTTAATTTATTTTTTTTTAAATATTTACTGTGTTTTTTTTATTTTTGATTTAATTATTATATATAAAAGCCCTGACTGTATGAATATAATTCTAATGAGTAAGCCGTGTACACATGCTTAGGAATGTAATCTAGCTCAAAATTGTATAAGTACGTAATTTTAATGTATGTTCTGATTGTATTCTGTTTGTGTACCTATGGATAAATAAGTAAATAAAAACGACGATATTTAGCGGGTGTTCAGTTAAAACTGATTCCTCTTTTTCTGTCACCATTGATTTGACATTCGATGGAAGATGACTGCATTGTTGAACCCTTACAACGTTTATAGGTAACTGTTACCTGATTTAACATTGAAATATTTAACGAATCGTTTGGTACATCAAATTGTTTTAGAGTTACGTTGAACGTGGTTTTTGAGTAGTTACTATAAGTTTGTACATCATCAAAATGCGATTTCTAAATTAATGAATCACGCTTTAATGGCGGGGGCGGACAAACATGACTAAGACTGATTTTCATACTGTTATCATTATATGTTACGGTAATTTGTAAATACTAATTTAGTAAACTAATTGAATATATTTAGGTAATAGTTAATTTATAATACAAAAGACTCCGTGCCTTTACAATGAAACGAACAATAGTAGAATAAAGGAATCTCGAAGTGGCGCACGCGAAAATAAGTAAGAAAAGAAACCACTTATCATAAATTAAGTTGATTAAGAATTTAAAAATATTAATAAATTCTTAATAGCAATTCGAACTTCTTAACTCAATAACGACATTTTTTTACATAAATAAAATTAAAAGACACGACTGTCTTGATTGAATAATGAATTGAATTTAAAATAGCCAGTGTCAGTGTCACTCGTAGATTCTATCGATACGTCATAAATCCGAATCTGGAGGGCCACGATTTCGATAATTTCCGAGATATCGATACTCTAAAATCGAAAAAATCGATTTTTTTCGTCGATATATTTTTAAATAAATAACATAATTATGAATTTGTTTATGAGATAAAATTAAAAAACGAGGAAAACCGTAAAACATTCGGCATGAAAAATCCGAAAAGCCGTATGTTTTATGGGAAAAAATCTTATGAATCTACATATGTTTATTAGGAAAATTGACAGTGAATCGACTCTGTTAACTTCCGACTCTTTGTATTCTTTTCGGTCTTACCCCGCGCGTTTTTGAGAACATTCCTTTACAATCGTATTTTTAGAAAAGCTTAGTAGCAAGGCAACGATTACGTTTCGATTCGTAATACACAAATTTGCATGTTTTGTGCACATGTGTTTGCGCACACCAGAAAGCTTCAACAAGTACCGTCAAATTTCAGCCGTTTACAAAAACCCGTTTACAAATTTGAGTTTGAGTTTAAACTATATCTAATTAGAATATTATTTCCTTGTTACAGGGCGTTTCGTTTATAGGATGGCATCAGAGAACCAAGCTAGAAAGAGTGCTTCTCGTAACGAGTGCTATCCTTCTCGTAGTTGTACTATTGACTATATCCGTTCTGCTGACTCTACGTGGTCCGTCGTATATTCCAGTACCGCCGTGCTACCAACCTGAGCATAAAGGTGAGATCTTGAACTTTATATATACAAATATTTAGGGGTTAAGTATTTAATTTCGTATGATATAATTAATATTTTCTATGAAATATAACAATTTCAGTAAACTTTATCATTTGATTATTAATTAACGTTGTTATACTCATTTTTATTTAAGTAATAGTAATTAATACAATAAATGGTAAAGTGTGTTTGTTGCTTTGTTATGTTTTCACGTCTTGATTACTCGACCGATCGTCAGGAAATTTGATATATTAATAAAAGTATATGTACATGCGATATTTATTCACAGACAGACATATTTATTTATTGGTATATATAACGAAAATTATACCTAATTGAGATGGAAAGAAAACAATATAGTTTATTATGTCGTAAAGCGTCGGGCTAAGTGAAATATAAACGAGCCTCGGGGCTGTTACGAAGGTCATCGCAGTCTCAACGTCACCCCGTGTTTATTAGATCACGTTACACGAAAATTTAGAGCCGTTCGTATTCAGATATGGTAATGCCTATAGTTAATTCTAATTCAATTTGTCAAAATGTCGTACTATATTGGACAACATTGGAATTGTTTTATAACGGACTAGCTGTCTGTCTGGCTGTCACACGTGGAATTTGTGAAAATATTTTTGTCTTTATTTTATATGGGAAACAAACTGTTACGTAATTCTTAAATAAAAAGTTCAACTTTTTTAATAAACAAATCAATAAAATTTCTGCAGATATATTTGAAATTGACAGAAATTAATAATTAAATATAAAGTAAAAATAATACTAAAGACAGTCAGATTAACATTGGAATGGATAATAATAATAATAAAAACTTAAACGAATTTGAAATTTGATATGAAGCAAGCTTGAGACCGAAGGAAGACTACTTTTTTTTACCTGTCTGTCTATCTGATTGTTCCAGCTAATCTCTAGACCGGATAGGACGGGACTTTCACTGGTAGATAGCTGATGTAATAAGAAGTCATTTATTTTTTTTTGCTAATTTCTAACGCGGGCACAGCTAGTCCATAATAAATACCAAGGAATAATCAAGATTTCGACCAACGTTATCGATCAAATCGATATCAATGAATTCTGTTCACTTTATTCGTTCATTATTCCTCTTTGTGGTTGGAATAGGCTATAGATCCAATCGACGTAAAGCAAACTAAACCAAAATTCATTTGATTCCAGTCGTTCAAACGTGTTGAGTAATAAAAAAACAAATATACGAACCTTTCGCTTTTTTAATTAATTTTTATTTCCGTTTTTATAACAATTACATTAGCTGAATTAATTCCGTTTTATTTACATGTATAATTATATTGGTACTAGCCGAGGACGCAGTTACCTGTTCGAAATAGATAAAACTTTAGCACCCACATTATAACATTTCCTCCTCGAAATACAAAAAGCACCCGTCCTACCCCGGATCTCAGACTATCAATATATTTCATCAAAATCGGTACAGCGATCTAAGAGGTAACAGACAGGGATTTCGCAATATTAACAAGGATTCTGTGTAGTTATTATTGTATGTCATTGGTCATTGTTATATGTTATATCGATCTGTTGGACCCAACCCATCAAATGCCGAACCCAGTAACTTTATAGCTCTTATATTACAAATGTAAACCAATTGACCCAAAAGGCAAGACTAGTGCGGAGTTGGCGACAACGCCCACAATTTTAAATATGATTCTCATGACTTTTAAAATTACATTTAAAGTGCTGTTATATGTTTTGAACTAAGTAAAAAATACTGCCAGAATAGTTAAAAAAATGTAGGCGAGATGTTATAAACGATATTTTTTGGATCAGTTCATTATTTAGGCAAACTATACAGTAGTTTGCCTAAATAATAAGCTTGTGTACGATCGCTGAGAAAACATTTCGTTATAACCTCACACATCATTTTATAGTGTTGTTTACTGTAAAGTAACATCGCACTGTAAACATTTTTTTCTTATGTTGATCATAACGAAAATATACTATTGTTTTTTTTATGTATTTGTAATAGGTAGGGAAGCTAAATAAGTTATTATGACCATTGTGCCTGGAGCTACACCGATTCACTCAAAACTTTTTACTAGAATACAACAATACCAAGTATTAGTGTTTAGCGGTAGTGGTATTCCCATTATGAATGGGTGCTACATACCTACTGAGCTTTGCTCAAAGCCGACCCATAAATATTTAATTTGCTGGTACTTCATCATTCTTAAAAGCGATACTTATTAGCCTTTTTTTATTTACTTTGTAAACAGTAAGTCGGTAAAATTGTTAGCTTATAGAACGATTTAATAATTTATCTTATAATATGCATAAATAAGCCAGCCTAAACACCCTTACATAAAATAACTAGTGCATTTTTTTGGGCCCAAACATAAATACTAATTAAATAATTTCTACTACTGCTATTTTAAAATTCTTACGAATATAAAACGCGGAGTAACAAATAATTTGGAATCTTTTCAGAAGAGAGCAGTGTCTGTTTGTCTAGTTCTTGTATCTACACAGCGAGTGAAGTTATCAGAGCTCTTGACGAAACTCAGGATCCCTGTGAAGACTTCTACGACTTCGCATGCGGAGGTTGGATCAGAAACAATCCGATACCCGAGGGTAAATCCAGCTGGGGAATCTTCAGTAAAATCGAACTTCAGAATCAACTTATCATCAGATCGGCAATAGGTAACGGCTTGAGATTTTGCATTACTCATAAAAAAAAAAAATTGTAAAATAAAATTAAGTACCGTTAAGTATTTTGTAATGAATTTTCACAAAAGGAGGACAAGTTTGCGAAGAAGAAAACCGTCTGCATGTGTCACCTCAAATTCTATTGCAGATATATGAATCGTTAAATTTTATAACAGTAGAGCACTCTTGAAAATCCTCAAAAATGTCTCCTTAAATGGGAACAAAGCCTTTGGACATGAATCATTCCACTTTCCCGTTTCGCTATTACTTTAAAACGAAACAATGTGACACTTGATTTATTGTAATGTTATTTTTATTTTATTAACATACAATATCTCAGCTATAATATATAAAAATATGTTACAAACAAAATGGAATATGAATTAACATTTTATTTGCAAAATTTGTTAAATATTTTCTTACTTTATTATGATAAGTTTCGACTCACGATCGCTTATTTTTATAGAATTAGAATCTCATTGCAAATTTATTTGTCACACAACCGATTTTCAGAAAAAATCTAGCAAATATTTTTGTAGCATATTTAGTCCAATGTAACATAGTTATAAGGCTTATAATGGAATTGCACATGCGTAAAAAGGTTCGTACGGTATTGATTAAAAGTTTTCACGCGATCTTTGCCTTCTTATCAAATATTTTACAGGTGATATTCCTGTACATTATTTTTTAAGAAGTGTTGATTGTATTGTTATATATATTATTTCCTATGTTTGTTACGTGCTAAACGTATACCTAAATTTTTGTATTATATTAGATATCATTGAAAAAAAAATCGTAACAAGGAAAACTGAGTTAATTTTATTATAGAGATTCAAAAACGACTTGTTATTGCAGAAAAAATCAACATAACTGATCCGTCAGACGCAGAAGCCAAGGCACGTGTTTATTATGACGCGTGTATAGATACGAACGAAACAATAGAGAAATTAGGAGAGAAGCCGCTAGTGAATATTATAAAGAAGTTAGGTGGTTGGCACATACTACCGAACACATTGATCAAACAGCACAAATGGGACTTACAGAAGTTGCTTCAAGATGTGCAGAACACGTAAGACATAAAACGATAATTCCCACACATTTAACTTCCAAGACTAATAGTCCAGAACACTTGAATCAAAGATTGCTGACTTAAACCTAGGCACCTTTGAGTTCTCATTTACCTAACTAGTATTTATGGTTCACCTCGTGCTTTGCAGTGAAGTAAAATATCGAGGAATATATATATTAGATGCAATTCTGATGATTTATTTCCTCCCATCTCGAAATTGAAATGTTAAATACGTCACTGTTCACATTAACGAGATGTACACACACATTGTAGACTTGATTAAAATAATTAATCGGATTATTTAGAACGGTCATTATCGATTATTTAATAAATTACATACATAAGACATTTAATGAGATATAAATAGTGACTCAGACCGATAGCAATTACAGTAACAGTCTACATAAATTGCCGTGTACGCTTTATACTAATTTATTTGCAATGTTATTTGCAATGTAAACGATAACAATGGAGTCGTTTCTAATGTTTATAACAAGCAATGACTTTGGTATATGTTGCTATAGTAAATTTACGATCCATGGATATTTAATAGGACGTTTAAGCTTTAAAGAAATATTAACATGTTCAAACATTCTCTTCATTTTAGTTATTTCGTTTTCAGATACAACTTAGGTGGACTTTTTAATTGGGCTGTTACAGAGGATGACAGGAATTCATCTAAACACGTCATCGTTGTAAGTGATTTTTCGGATTAAGACTAAGAAGTTTTTGAATGTCCAAATTTGAATATTATATTATTTTTTTTTCAAATTGTTTAATGCGATCCTTTATTTAAATGATTCTGTTTAAATTCGCAACATTCCATCGGTGAATACTAACTTAAAACAATGGAAAACTAAAATACGATTATTTCACCGGTGGTAGGTTTTGAAAATGAGTCTAGTCCATTTATCAGTTATTTTATCGATAACAGCTGTGTTGTTGTTGTTGTGGCTTCAATGATGGGAAAGCAAGCAAAATTACAGGCACAAGAGACATAACATCTGAAATCCCATAGTAGACGTTGCACGGATGGCGCAAGGAGTTGTTTACACTTTTAGCAGTGCCTATTTACACAAAAGTGACCGTTACAGCTTCTTAAAATAAATAAAAAATGTTTTTAAATTCACAGCTCGATCAAGGTGGATTAAATCTGCCCACCCGCGACAATTATCTCAACAGGACTGCACATAAGAAAGTTCTTGATGCATACTTAGACTATATGACCAGAATTTGTGTTTTACTGGGAGCTAATAAAACTGAAGCGCGTGTGCAGATGAACAAAGTAATTCTATTCGAATCCGAATTAGCTAATATAACTATCCCGGCAGAGGATAGAAGGGACGAAGAAGGATTATATAATCCGTATACCGTGAAACAGTGGCAGAAAGAAGCACCATTCCTGAATTGGTCTATGTTCTTTAACGATGCCTTCAAACTTGTCAATAGAAGTGTAAGTTCATTGTACATTAACATTTTGAGGAAGAGTTCACTAGACACAGAAGTAAAGTAATGTTTATAACTACTAGAGGCGTTTACTGCCCCATAAAATATTAAGGTTTTAATACATTTTATTAAAAAATGTTTTTTATTAAGTTCTTGACTAAACTAATTTGTTTTGCAGATACCTGACAATGAAAGAATAGTTGTATACGCTCCAGAATATTTTAAAAATCTAACAAGAATTTTGAGAAAATACAGTAAAACGGAGGAAGACCAAAAGTAAGTTAATATACTATGTATAATTCTTCAATTTATTCTTTTAATTTACTTCTAAAAAAGTATGTGAAGATATTTTTCTACAAAAACATAACGTAAACCAGTTTTAATGTAGATTTAAAACTTTATTATGTATGTAAAATTATGGAACAGTTATTAAAGTATACTGAAAGTATACTTTAATAACTGTTCTATAAAATTGTATAATTTTTAATATGAATATTTTTAGAATCGTTATACATTTCAAAATTGTTGCTTGTTTTAAGGATTAAACACGAAATATGTAATTATTAACTAGGTTTGTTTCATAAATTTCAGAACACTCACTAGTTACATGATGTGGCAGGTGTCCAGATCTCTCTCCACCTATTTGTCCAAGTCCTTCCGAGATGCCACTAAAATTCTAAGGAAGGCCCTCTTTGGTTCTGAAGGCACGGAGGAATCTTGGCGTTATTGTGTTACTGATACCAATAATGCTATTGGTAAGTCTTGCTTATGTGATACACTCTTAGGAAAGTAATTAAAACTGACAAAAATACCACAAACATTTTATATCCTTTTTTACTTCACACATTAAAAAGAGATAGCAGTATTTAAGTATTCATCAATTAATGTAGTTCCGATATTTTGCAAGACTAAATCAGACCTGCTTTTACATTCTCTTCATGGATCAGCTTTGTTCTTAATTCAATAATCTTATTTTATTCAACAATTGGCTTGAATTTGAATTGTGCTAATAGAAGTATTATGCGTACGACGCGTATCAATTTTGTGCAATATTTATTTATTTTAGGTTTCGCTGTGGGCGCAATGTTTGTCCGCGAAGTATTTCATGGTGAAGCAAAGACGCAAGGTGAAATAATGATAGATAATATACGAGCAGCTTTTAAAAAACATCTTAAAGAACTGGATTGGATGGACGCTGAAACTAGAGAGGCAGCTGAAACGAAGGCTGATGCTATCACTGACATGATAGGTAAGCAATACTACTAATATAATAAGTTTAATTATTTAAGGCAAACTTTTATATACAGACAATAGTCATAATTATACAATTGTATAGTTCATTGAACAGTGAAACAACATTAGTATTGAGTAAAGATGAAAAATTATCATTTTTAGGGTTTCCCGACTACATATTAAACAAAGAAGATTTAGACAAGCAGTACGAAGAGTTGGAAGTCAAGCCTAACGAATACTTCGCCAATAATATCGCTTTCAACGTTTTTAGTCTTAAACACGACCTCAGTAAATTGGATCAGCCTGTTAATAAAACGAAATGGGGTAAATATAATAATAATATCTCTATTTTTTTAATTGACTGTTAAACGAATTACAACATGGCATGACACTGCTTTAAATATAAACCGAGCTATGCCTCCTATCTTGGATTCATTCCAGTCCCTTGCCAGGACACTCTGGTTCGCGAACCAAGTCAAAACTAGGTAATATAAGTGTCTGCGGGTGAGATCAACGAACTGACTAGGAAAGCGCACAAATTTGTCCAATAACGGATAACAATTTATTCCATCGCTCCCGTTGTCCGATGGGACGACGATCTGACAGGTCCGGAGCGAGTTCAAACGCAGATCTAACGACTTGCAATGTGTTTACCAACTACACAGTTTGAATACATCCAACTTCCAGCCTCGGGGCTGATGCTGAAAATTTCAACAGAAACATTAAAACTGTTTATCTCAGAACCTTCAGGACCTGTAGTTTTTTTAAGCGAACCAGTAACCAAAAGAGACAAACAATATAATTTTCTTCTTGTCCATCAAGTGTTACACGCGCTTTCATTTTTTTTCTTTATTATGCCTCTAAATGTGATTTTTATCATAGGAATGACCCCATCCACCGTCAACGCATATTACACACCAACGAAGAATCAAATAGTATTTCCAGCTGGTATCCTTCAGTTACCGTTCTATGACGGCGATAACCCGAAAAGTGTCAATTATGGCGCCATGGGAGTCGTTATGGGACACGAATTGACACACGCTTTCGACGATCAAGGGCGAGAGTATGATAGGTAAATTTCAAATTTAGAAAGTAGTTTTTATTTTTTTAATACATATCCTCGAACTTCTGAAATCATTATGAAGCAAAGGTAGTAATTATAGATAGAGGATAAACAAAAATTATATATGTGTATATATATATGTTATTTATCAGACGACTATGAATAACCACTGATCATATCATTCTTTTTTAGGTTTGGTAATCTTAACCGTTGGTGGAACAACGCAACTATTGGCAAATTTAAGCATCGAACTGAATGTATTCAAGAACAATACTCTAAATACAAGATGGAGGGACAGAATTTAAATGGCAAACAAACACTCGGTAAATTGCAAATCCTTCTTAACAATACCAAAACAAATTTAGAAAAGTATTGATCAAATAATAATATTATAACTCATATTTTATCAATAATCTGATAATAATAATAGTCTAAGTATTATTATTATTATTACATGAACATTGCCATTTACAGGTGAAAATATAGCAGACAACGGCGGTCTCAAAGCGTCATTCCACGCCTATCTTGAATACAGCAAGAACGCTAAAGTCAATCTTACATTACCTGGACTGAAATACAATCATCGTCAATTGTTCTTTATATCTTTCGCACAGGTAATATAAACAAAATGTACCGAATTCACTAAAAATTTACCCTGATCGGAATTTTATTTTATCTAAACTTTATTTTTATACAGTTTTTAATTTTTCTCATTTATATAGCTGTTATAGAGTACTGGTCTCAATAATGAACCATGAGGGACACCAACAATAACAATACAAACCTAATTTAATACAGCTATCATACAACGAATCATTCTATCATAATACAAGGCGAAGGTGTAAAAATTGGCATTTGTAATATTGAAAAAAAAAAAACAATTTATTGGGGATTATAACATATTGTTTACAAAATCTGCTGTACTCGCTTATTTTGAATAAAAGGTCGTAATTCAAATATCTTCGTAAAATTATAAAGATAATTAAGAATTCCATACATGATCTCACAAACAAATCTCTGCTCGTGGCCAAGACGAGTGCAACTCAGTCAAAACGTCAAAAAAAGTATTAAAAATGTTTTAATACCGCGACAGTTTAAATTGAACAAATACATTTAGAATTTGAAAAATAATCAAAATCATGTTAAATAAATTTTCAGGTGTGGTGCTCAGCTATGACCAAAGAATCTACGAAGATGCAAATCGAAAAAGACGATCACACCATCGCCAAGTATAGAGTAATTGGACCGATATCGAACCTTCCAGACTTTTCGCAGGAGTTCAACTGTCCCGTAGGTACAAAAATGAATCCTAAATACAAATGTGAAGTATGGTAAATTAACCACAAGCCATGGTGTAAATAATGCTTCGGCTACGCTGATTACGTGCAGTGTAATGCATACAAAAATTTTAAAAGTTGTAACATAGATTAGACAAAATTTATACTATTACATATTATCGCAAATCATTTCGGAAATAGTATTTATTTAATCGTCAATTTCATATAAAAACCATTAATAAAGTGCCAAATGAATAATAATCTATGTTTCAATTAAATAAAATTTTAATAGTGAGTTGCGAGAGCTTAGCAATGTTAAAACGGGTATATTCTAGTATGTAATGATGATTTATAAATTAAGAACAAACAGCGTCTAGTATTGTCTATGGTTTAAAATATGTAGATCTGAATCTAATGAGATCTTTGATAGATATATCTATTAAAAACACCGTGTAACCTTATCGTTACTTTTTTAATTGCTTGTTTTTATTTTATTCTAGTACTTTTTAATTTATCAACAGTTGTTACATAATAACAGATTTATTTTTTTATTTTGGTAACGATTGATTCTATGTGAGATTACTATTTTTACAATATAAATTAAATCAGAGCATTTAACTTAAGCTTAACATCGCTTCGGATTTTTTTATTTGGGGTTAAGCTTAAAAAGAGTCTCTTTCGAGTAGTTTGTAATATTTTTTTAAAACAACTTTTATTTTGCTCTAATAGAATAATATATTGTCACATCGCGCACGCTCCATAATTAAATGTAGTTTTATTCGTAATATCACCGATTTTTTTAAGAATATTCCATTTAATATAAAATATATTTTTTAAATTTATATATTTCATTTTTTATTTTATTTAAATGGCAACCTTATACCAAATAGTAATCTCAAATGGATACAGGTAATAGTCGAATATTTTAAAACTGCTGGTATTTCTTTAATTGAAATATTTGTCATATTAAATCATTTTAAAGGACCAAATGAACTAATAATTATTTGCCTTCCAATTCTTATCGCTTTTTGGATATAAGTACATGTTTTAATGTAGTGATACAGGTTTAAGTGATAAGTACTAAATTGCATAAAATGAATTAGTTCAAAAACTTTATATTTTTATTTAGTAACGATATCAAATAAATTATTTTATAAAAGTTTTTTTATATATAAAAAAATCACCGCACAGCATTATATATAGTGTTCGTCTGTATTTTAACTTTATAATTGTAGTTACGTTAATATTAGATAAATATAAAAGTAGATATTGTGTGATATAATTATATTATATTCAAGTGTTTACAATCGTAATGTGCGCGCTAAATAATTTGACGTTTAGATGTCAATGTCACGCACAATCATTTGTAGTTGAAAAAAAAAAAAACAATTATAATTATTATTTATTTTATTGTAAAATATTTAAATTAAATCCATCCATGTTTTAAAAGTATACAAAATAATAACTATTAATATTGAATTTTTTGCGTTAAGACTATTAGCAAAACAGTAAAAACGCTTTTATTATTTACTCTTAATAACAGTTATTTTAAATGCTTACGTACATGTATTAAATTTTATTTAAAGAATGTTATATTCCGATTTTATCAATAATTATATGATTAGAATAAAATATGTAATGAATCTCGTAAATAGTTTGAGATGTAATATTGAAATATGTATTTTATGTTGCATAACATTAACATAGACATAAATTAAAATGTAAAACATATACCCAAATACAGAATAGGTAAATACGGAATGAACCTTTACGAAGTGTTATACAAAATGGCTACGCACGCCATCTTATATTCATAGTGACGTCACATAATACATCGTGTTTAATTGATTACAATTTAGAAAATAATCAGCAGCCGGTAAAAGGTGCAATAGTCTCCTGTTTCGGGAAAACAACATACCTTAATATGTATATCGTCGTTCTTAGCTATCCTGTAGTTGGGCAATAATGTAATCAAAGCTGATTATAGAGTTGACAATAAGATTCAACTATCTACATACATCTTTATACAAATATCACATCTTCACTGTTCTTCCTCTTACATAGTTTAATAAGTACAAGTAGAATAAAAGCAAATTAAATTACGAATTTAAAATTTTATTAATTATTATTTATATTCTGGTTTAAGTATGTTTAGTATTTCAAATTTCTTATATGTTATAACATAAATTAAATATACATAATGTACCAGGCTTATTCATTGTGTTTCGTTTTTTTTTTTAAATAATTACACAATGATTCTGACTTTTGTCAATATGCTTAGTTTTGTAAATCAAGGTATTCAGATCATTTACCGCATACTTAACTAATTTATGGCCGTGCCTTTACATACATATTTTAAAGTCATAAAAACAGCATTTAGTAGCTAGAACCATTTGCACATATTATTAGTAGAGATGTTGTATTTAATTTTTACGGTGAGCCATTTAAAGGACAAATCAAGTGCTATATTCCTCTGCTGCTTTTTAAATTTAACTAACAAATGTCAACTGTCAAACTCTTTTCGTTTAAATTTTTTTTTTCTTTTAAATGGCTCTAAGTAATATCGAATATATTAAAAATTATATATATTAATTATTATGTACAAGTGCAGATTTTAAACAGTATTAGTGTTACGGTTTTATATAATAGTAGATGATAATATCATAGGATATTTATTTGCAGTAATTGCTGTTAAGTGTAACTAGTCATTAATCAACAAAATTATAATAATTTTAGTGGGGACCGTAATGTCGACGTAATCTTTCATATTTTTATGCATTAGTTGACGTTTTGTAACAATGTTTTTGTTTTTGTTAGACACTATCACACTCGACACTTTTATTTAAATTTGAACCCAGTTACATTTAAATTTCAAAGATTTTTTATTTTTTGTTTTATTTGTGATTGATTTAAATAAATGGTTGAAAACACGAATTTGTTATTATTTATTAAAAGTGTTGGCTCACATTACTAATGTTCTTTAATTTATTTTGTATTTATATATTTTATTTATTCGAGAAAAAGTAATTTGTTTTACGATGATGGCTATGGTAAATTAAGAATAACTGCGTTCAAATTTTTAAACCGTAAATCATCTTTGATGCAAAGCCCATGCATCAACGTCCAACGTAAAAAAAAAATTAAGCTTATTTGTGCCACAGGAGTAAAGACAAATAAACAACTTTGACACTAAATTGACATTTGACGCGTTACAATTGACTAGGCCTGTGAATTCGGATATTGACGATGAATAATTAAGTGAAATTATACAGAGATGTATTTTAAATAAATATTTATTAATCAAAACTGTTCGTAGTGCAATATTTTACAGAGCTATTAGCAAATTGTATGGATATTTAAATTTAATGCTTGTTTATCCTTACTCCTTCAATAAGGTTTATGAAAAAAAAGCTAACAAACACTGCGACCATTCAGGACGAGATAGTTTGCGTACAAAACCCGCACTTGAAGTATAGGTCCCTTTCTTTATATTTATATTTTAATTAATAATATCGTACGTTACATAATGTAAGCGTATATCTATCTTAAGGATCGTGTATTTAATCTATTTTAAAATAACTGCAGATACGTTTTTTCATAAATTAATTATGATTATATTATCATACAGTAAAGTCCTGTTTATTCGGAAGAGATGAGAATTCGTCATTAAATTCGGGAATTAACATTTAATTAACACAATACATACAAACTATTTCATCTAAATTCCTCTTAGGGAAATCTTTTGCGAGAGCTTTTTGTTCGATGAATACTCGTGTGGCACAATATCAATCGAATAATAAAAACATAAGAAGATGCAGAAATTATTGTTATTACTATTTTTATGAGTCTAATTTCCTCTCGATTTCCTGAAATCATTAGGAACTATTTCGTGAAAACGGAAGTGTATAACAGGAAGTTAGAGAAATGCGCGCTATTTTGTTTGACCGATAAGCGGGAGTGGGCTGTCAAATGGTATCAACACATTTTGATGATGTTACACGTCATATGGGATTACTGTCAGCATCGTTTCCCGAAATAAAATAATGGTATGCTTATACCATTACCATTAGTTTTTCTAAATATATTTTTGATTATACATATCTATTATAATGTTTGTGTGTTTTTAAACGTTTTCTTGCCTCAGGATTCGACTTAACAGGACTCTACTGTATTAATGTATTCTGCTAGTAATGATCACATATCCGTAGTTATGTAAAATAACCGAATAAAACAAGTACTCTTATAACAATATATTTTTATTAAAAAAACTACGTATCATGGATTTTTTTTTTCGTATACAGATTATGTTTAATAATTATGATTGCTTATATTTAAAATATATCTACATCTCAGTTGAAATATTAATTGCTTTATATTAAAAAGATATATTCATAGGTTTTGTATACATTTTATAAAGTTTGAGAATTTCGTATTTTATGTTACCATCAAATTATGTAGTGTTAACATATATATAATTAGACATAATAAATGATAACATTTATTTTTGACTGGTTGTACGCGTTCAATCTATACATGCTCATTAAATTTGTGTTTTGAAACATTATTGGATGTGTTTTATTTTGTAATTATATTGAACAATTTATTGCTATAAATCCTATTGTAGTGATCCAATTAATTATTGATATTACGAAAGATTTTTGTTAAGAATATATCTTAATCGTAAAATTGTCAATGCCTTAAGAGTGCTTTTTGCCGAATTAGCCGTATCCACGAGACTTTATAGGGATTGTGATTCAAATATTCATACTTAAACAAAAAATACTGAATAAAAGTTTAATCCTTAATAAACATATACTGATATTCGTTTTTTTTTTAAAACTGCATATTGTCAAATTGTTGACGTTTGTTGTTGTACATTTGAGTGTAAATTGAGCATTTGTATTACCCATAAAATTACTTTAAAGTTATTTTTGTTAATACTACATAAAAGACCAGATTGCTTTCCCTAGAATGTTTTTATAAAAAAAAATATATACTAATATAATTTTTGAGAAAAAAAGGAATGAAAACTAGGGTAAATTTCCAATATTAAGCTTCAAACTTCATGTTGTTTCTACAAAACTACATCGCTACCTGAATGAATATTTATGCAACCATAAAGTTTAATATCATAAAGTTTTGATTACTGATTATTTTTAATTTAAATTACAATTAATTTACTTATCTTAAAATTTTCAACTATAAAAATTATATTCTTCTGGTGACAATATCTACATTATAACCGACTTGTGACTTATTGGCTTTTATTTTGTATTATTGTGTGCTTAGAATCAGTTGCCACACATTTATTCGGTAAATTTAAAACTTCCCCCAATAAATTAAAAAAAAAAAACCCTCAGTGTCTTTATATTTATTGTATTCATTTATTAACTTATAATTTCATTTACAATTAAACAATCTGTGTCGTTAAAGGTTAGGGTAATAATTGTTTTTGTAGAATTTGCATATCATACAAAAGTTTTGACGACAAAATTTGATAGTAAAATTACTCAAAAAATCGTAAGCATCCTTAATTTTTATTGTTACTTTGAGTAACAATCGATTTTAATGTTTTACTCAAAGTTTTAAAGTAAATTGTTACCTATAATTAATACGGCTAAAATTTATAATAATGGAAAACCTTGAAAAGCTAAAATCGTAAATATATAATAAGAAATTAATATATATTTTCTGTCGTATATTACTGCTAGTTAACCGGCAAAATAATCTGCCAAGGGCACGTATAAAAGAGATGAGTAATGATGATGAGTAGAAACTAAGTAATACATCAGTAGATATCTTAAAAACGTGATATGTAATGAAATAATATAAAACCAATTATTAATAGTTACATTTTATGAATATTTGGCTTTTTATAATTACCGCGTATTGGCTATGATACACAGATAAAAAATAAATGATATATGAAATACGTCGTTCTTTATTTATCTGTTTCTATAATGTTCATAAAATGGCGGATGGAAGAAATCGTAAACAAGCATTGCTGCGCTTACAACTTTGAAGTGGTTCGAAAAATTTTCCGATCGTTTTGCCGGGAACGTCAAATTTTTTTATCAAAACAAATAGTTAATAAATACTAAAATAAGAAAGGTTATTTTAATTAAAGTTTAATGTGAATTCAAGTTACTGAAACAATGATTTCAAAATTATGATAGAATTTGGTTTGTTGTATATAGATACGTGTTTTCGATTAATTTTATAATGGACCAGGTTTACATCGGAATACGACGACGAATTGGTTAAAAAATTATATATTAACAGAATAACTTCAGTAACTATGGAAAAAATAGTAGTTAAAACGGAGGTACAACCAAATGGAGATATACTGCTCTTTTACGTCGATGGTAAATACTTTTTAAAAATTAATATTGTATATAAAACGTATAATTTTATCTAAAAACATTATCTAGGTTTTATATTTACTATAACTACTTAAGTTAGTGCCCAGTTTTAGATTTCAGTGAAGAAAATTTACCCAATACCTAGAAAAAAATAAAAAAACGAGATTGATCTATTGGCTTGATATTTGACCTAGCTAATTTGAATCTCAAAAAAAATATAATACCATTGTTCAAATGCTACATAGATTTACATAAATTTTCACATTTTTTTAAAATGGCTTATATCTGAATGCCGTAAAGTAACAATTAAGAAAAAATAATTTATATTTTAACAAATGTTCATTATATAATAAAATAAACTATTCATTCACAGAAAATGAAGAATCTGATCTCCGAGGTTTGGAAAATGAAGTTCAAAATAATGTACAATTATTGCCAGATACTAAGTACATAATTGAAGAAGACCTAGGTGAAGGGGAGTCAGCTGAGGAACTGGATATAGCCCAGGCATCAGAACAGGTTTCCAATGATATTTGGTTAGAAGATGAAATAAAACGACTCATAGTTTTCTATCTTGATAATAAAGAAACATTTCTTAGTGGAGCTACAAAGAAAACACATTTATGGGCTGTTGCGTGTAAAACAATGCTGGCTGGTAAGACTCCAATATCATGTGAAGTAAAATTAAGAGAATTAAAAAAAAAATATGTTCAAGTGTGCCTCGAAAATCAGAACGGAGGTACCATAATTTGGAATTATTACAATTTGTGTAATCAGGCATTTCACGATGACAACTTTGTTAAAATGTGCCTTAGTGAAAATAATAGCGATAATCAAATTACTGTGAATATGCCAGTTAAAAATGTTGTCAACCAAGATGGTATATTAGTTGTTAAAAAAGTCAATAGTTGTCAAAACAAAGATGAGCAAGTTGAAGCAATGCTCAATTCATACATCAAACACAAGACTTTCTTTCAGAAACAGTATAATACACAGAGAGGCTTATGGGAGGCTATTGCTATGGATTTGGGAGAACAGGATGTTGATTATTGGCACAAACGTTTCTTAAACTTCAAACAACACTATATAAGGATGATCTACAAACGTAAGGAAAGTGGAGCTGATAGTATTAATTGGCCATACATGAAATACTTTGATAAAATATTTGGTGATGACGAAGATTTCTCACGTAAATATTTATACAGTGAAGAAAATGACACTAAAGTCTCTATAATGATTGAAAATGATCCAAATTCCTGGAATGATATTGAAATAACATTTTTGGTTAAGTATTATTTCGATTGTTTCAATGAATTCCACGATCCGAGCATACCAAATAATTTTTTATGGCAAGAAGTTGGTAGATTAATAGACAAGACACCGGAAAATTGTGAGAAAAAATTTGAAGATCTTAAGAATGAACATTTCGATAAACTCGTAGAAGGTGACTATGATTTAGCAAATCGGATACCGTTGGCTATTTTGTTTGATAACATAATAGCCAAAGAAGTAGAAATGGAGGTTAATAGCCCCGAAAAAGATGGTCCTGATCTATGGAAGACGGAGCAAATTGATGAATTGGTGCAGTATTTGTATGAAAATATAGATATGTTAAAAGATCCTGTGTGTTATTATGTCAGTTGGGCATCCCTTGCGAGGAAATTGAAAAGAAGTGTAACATCTTGTCGTAAACAATGGAACGATCTGACTACACTTTATAAGAACATTTTAGATGATAAAAAAGAAAATCCTGATATGCAAATAGACTGGAGGTACATTGACTTATTTGATAGAATATTTGATTACGGTATGGATAGCAATCTACTGGACGGATACGAGAAGTTGAAAGAACTCGGTCAAGTAAATAAATCTAATAAAGTGGGAGGTAAGTTAACTATTTAATGGTAAATTTTACTGATTTCAATCCAGGAATTATTCTTCCTTCTTTTTATTTCTTTTTGAATCTAACATAGATTCTCAATTCCATACAGGACATATAAATTTTATTGTATATACTTAAGTTTTATCTACAATATTTCCCATGAGAAAGTCATTTCAATTTAATCCTGTATCATCACTATTCAAAGGTTATAAGAGAAGTATATATGTATTCTTCACTAAAGTAGACTTCAGTGAAGTATAATAATAATACATTGTCTTTGATATGTTTCACTAGTTAGTTTGCTTGTAAATAACTTAGTTGTGCGCCATTATAAATTAGCAGTGGTATTAAAGCACCAGGGATAATAATATTTCATGAAATTAAGGAGAATGAAATGATTTATATTTAGTACATTAATGTCAATATATAAGGACAATGTCTTAATTTTCTACTATTTGAAAGAACTAAAGAACAAAGGTTTAAATTAGGATTATTGACTTCCAATAAAAGTTTTTATAAAGATTGTACAGAATACACTATTATAAATAATTTATTTATGAAATGTTACTGATATTTACATTTATAAATTTGATTACATTTATAAAAGCGTAAGAAATTATCTTAATTTTTAATGCCTATTTACATATCAAAATATTTATATATATTATTTACTACATACATGGCTATTGATCTAAATACAATTTTATATTTACAGTTAAAAAGATCACCATCAAAGATAACGATGATAAATTCCTTGAAAATGGAACAGATGACGAGGAACTCTACGACGAAAGAGGTTTTACAAAGCGTTCCAAAAAACGCAACGGAGACGTAAAAGCTTTCAAAATACTAGAATTCTATTTAAAAAATAAAGATAAATTTGCATCATCGCAGCAGAAGAAATTGGCACTATGGGAAATCTTGGCACGACAAATAGGCATTACAGCAACGGAATGCGCTCACAGATTCCGCAATTTCAAACAAGTTTACACGGGATACGTTCAAAGGGAAATAAATAAGCCCGAAATGCCCATACTTTGGCCATACTACAACCTTTGCAAGAAAGTATTCGGCTATAGAGCCATAAAATCGAAATTGAAAAACGGGAAGATGGATTCTGACGACGCAGAAGACTGGTCCGCAAAGGAAATCAAGCAGTTGATCAATTATTTTTCTAGAAACTTCAGCAATTTCCAAGAAAATATCGAAGCAAGAAGCAAATGGACAGAAATAGCCCAAGAAATCAGTCGGACCGAAACAAGTTGTTGTGATAAATTTCTTGAGTTAAGGAAGTCTTATAGAAAATTGAAGACGATGAAAGCCCGTAATCCAGATGTTAAAGTCTCCTGGAAATATTTTAATATGCTCGATGACATTTATAAATATGGTGAACAAAACTGTGAAGTTCTGGAAAATATGGAAGTTGATGAGTGCAATGATGATGATAATGAATTAAAGCTGGAAATGCAGGAAGGTTAGTATTAAATAGGCTTTTTTAAGGATAGTTATAATTCTAAAGATTGTTTTGTATTGTCAAAGTATAAAAAAAAATATTTGCTTATACTTCGCAATTGAATAGCAATATCACATGTATAGAATACCTCACCAAAGTTTCGCCGTAATAGGATAAATAGTTAAAGTTGGATTTCGGACATGGCGGCAAATCTCAATGGAGAACGCCAACTTTGCTTGACATATTATAAATGTGAAAATAACTCTGTCTGTCTGTCGTTCTTTCACTGCTAAACCAATCGAATTTGACGAAATTTGTTATGAAGCAAACTTGAATTCCAAAGAATGACATAGAAATTTTTTGCCTAACACAGCTCTTAAAACGCGAGCGAAGTTCGGGCGACAACTAGTTGTGCATGTTTGCACAAACATGAGATCATCTCTATTCTCTCACTCTTTCAATCAACACGACCGGAAGGCGTTCAGTCGCAGGGCCAACGTCTTTCAGTATTTTTCGAGGGCCGCGAGTGTACACACTTATAACTTCCCAACTAAACAAACCCTATAACTATTTATGGGCGTGCCCTGGGGTTGAATCTCAACGAGGCAATTACAATAAACACATAAAGGATAAACAAACAAGCATTCGTTTTTGTTTAATAAGATTTTTATAGAAGCTACGTTCGATATTACAAAAACATCAAGCATAGACAACTATATATTTTTTGTATATTAATAATTTTGATATGTTTTCAGATGATGATTATCAATGTATCATCGTTATACCCGAAGGCGAAGACATTAATAATACTCAAATTATTATTCAAGAACAAGAACAAGATCAAGATCAAGAGGCCACAGAAATAACAAATTCAAAGCAAATCATAACGAAATGGAATAAGCGAAGTAAAAAACGACTTCTAACCCTTTATCTAAATTACCTAAGGGTGCACAAAGGACAGGAGATTAATCAAAGAGAAATGTGGACCGAAATTGCGTCGAAATTAGATGAAAAAACGCCCATTTCATGCAAGAAAATGTTCTTAAAACTAAAAAATCAACACAAGCAACTTAACGAAGCTGACTTCAAACTTCCGTATAGTAACCTCTTAGAGAAAATCCTCACTTTTAAACCTAAATTTGCCAAATCAAACAAAAACAAGGATTTAGAAGAAATCAATACTTACGAAGACATACCAATGTCCGATGAGAAAGTTTACAATGCTTTAAATTATTACTTGCAGAATCTTGAAGATTTTGTCAGCCCAAAATTTGAGCAGAAATATCTTTGGACGGAACTAGCGAAATTCATTTCTGAGCCAGTCAACAAAATATTCAGTAAAATTAACTACTTGAAGCAAACATTTGATAGTGAAATAGAAACTCCTTTTAAGGAGATCTTGCATGAAATATTGACAAAGGAAAATGCACTCAGAGAGGAAATAAATAAGGATCCTGATCCAATAACAGAGGAGGATAGTGAGCAAACATGGTCGGATATTGAAACTGAGCGTCTTCTAACATGGTACTTAGCCCATTTGGATAAGTTTAAGAATCCGAAGTTCGTTCGAAGTTATCTATGGATGGAAGCCTCCGATATATTGAAGAAGAGTCCACTGGTTTGTTCGAAGAAAATGTCCGAGATACGATCCCAGTACAGAACAATGGTTAGAGAAAATCCAGAGGAATTAGACAACTGGAAGTTTTACAATCTGTGTCAGAGAATTTATGGAACTGGGAAGAAGAGCTCGACTAGTAACAAGGGTCTTGAAGATATATAAAATAGTGTACTTTGAATTCAAATTCAATCAATCTTTTGAAAATAATGTCAAGGACTTATTTGTCGTATGTTTAAAATAAACCTTTTACAAATCAAAGTTCTTTGTCTGACGAGGAATTAAATGTAAATATTACAATTATGTACGAATTTTTTAGCGTATAATTAATTACATACTGCGACATTAGGGATGAACACCAAACTCTCTAAAGTTTAATAAACAATATGAGAAAATAAATATATATTTCTACTTACCGATTATCTCCTTTAAAGTTGAAGTTTCCAAAAGTATTTTTGATCGAATGCTACATTATAAATTAAATATTAATGAACCAAGTTTTAGCTTTTCAGACTCATTCGGCAAAGTTGGCTGTGCATTGATAATCTGTGGGGTCAGGTATATAAGAAAAAAAATTTTTTTTTTTTTACAGTATGATTTTATTTTTCTGCTCGACTTTTTGAGTGTAAGTGTTCATTGCTTCTGTCTTTATCAATTAAATAAAAACTGTACATACACTTACTTAGTTTTATTTCAAATGTCCTAAACATTAATAAGGCTAACCTATAGTTTATAAATCGATGATCAAAGTCAGTTTAATTAGTGGTTATTTTTAGATTCTGAAACTAGCGGTAAAAATGATATTAATCTAATCTACGAACCTGCTGCCGACATACTGACGCTACTTTTAAGTCCTTGGGTTAGAATCGTTGGTGGAATTATCTGGTATTATAAAGACACATATTATGTGAGTAAGTCCTAGGTTTAGAATTGTTAGAATTGGCCGATATTATTAGTATATATTTAAAGATACAAATTTGTATTGGTTATTAAGAAAATTGTATGTACAGAACGCACTCAATGACAATAGTTTGGGGATAATATATTTGTAAAAACCTGCATAACCGAATAGCAATCGAAGAATGAGTTGAGCAAATTTGTAATATATATTCCATGCGTTTTGTTAATAGCTGTGTTTAATTATGCCGTACAAACAGTTCTAGGTTAGCATATATTTTTTAAATTATAAATTTATTTTACTCAACTTTAAGCGCCATTATTTACAAATATAATGGATATTGAATACCAAACACAATTCAAGATATTCGACTAATGTTAGTTTTTTTTTTTACACTGGACTGGACAATGGGCTATTTGGTGACCCATTGTACAGTCAACCAGTCTCCCCATAGACTGCCCATAGAATTTCGTGACGTTTTCTTTAACCATTACATTTTATATCACCATAACATCACCAAGCGCTACCAATCTTTGGAACTTAGATGTCTCCTTTGTAATACTGATTTACCATTCGAAACGGAACACAACATCACAAAGTATTGCTACTTGGCGGTAGACTATATGATGAGTGAGTGGTACGCCCCTAACCTAACTGGTTTGATTTGTTTCAATTCACTAAAAATACATAGAAAGCGATAAAAATTATTTCTATTCAGCGGTAGAAGAATTGATGAGTGGTTGCTATCAACTTAGTCTGGCATGGACACATTTCTATTACGATGATTATTACAGCATTTTGTTTATTTATTAGTTTGTCAGTATTTCGACTGAAAATATTGCTCATTGGATATGAAACATGGTCTTATTTAGCATTTAAGTTCAGTATAAATAAAGGCTAAAGTATACATTTGGAATATTGCTTGACTTTTAAGTAAAAATTGACAAAAACACACAAATATTATAAATGTTAAAGTAAAGTATGTCAGTCTGTCTGTTGGTCTTTCACGGCCAAACCGTTCAACCGAATTTAATGAATATTGGTACGAAGCAAGCTTGAACTCTAAGAATAGACATAGGCTTAGCCTCGACTTTTTATGCCTAACCTGTTGACCGACCTCTAATACGAGCGAAGCCCCTTACGTCAATTAATAGACCATAAAACAGAACATAAAAAATATACTTACCCAATATTTTCATAAAGGGAATATAAAATGGCCTACCAAGCGGCGGCTACGGATTGGAACTTGAATCGGTATTTAGTTGTAAGTATCCTATTGATGTTTTTTTATCAATTTAACTCAAAAACTTAGCGTTACATCTATTTGTTTAATAAAGTAAACGTTTAAGACCCATGCGGTTATAATAGTTAGGTATATATTATATATGCATACATACAGAAGGTAAACAACCCCTTACTTCCGGCCAGCCTCAGACATAGCCCAGGGCCCCGTGGATTCAAGGGGGCCCCAGCTAAGTCAAGTCTAAGTCAAAAATAGACTATAATGCGAAAGAATCCATAACTTTATTAAATTAAACAGTTGTGCTTTGCAGTCCTGCGAGTCCTGCAATTAATCAAACCCATTCAATTGATTTAATTCAAGTCTACGTTCAGATATGTCTTAGGTGGGCCCCTAAGTAGTGATAGCCCAGGGCCCCCTAAACTTACGGTCCGGCCCTGCCTTACTTTACCTAGACCATACTATAATATTATGATAGCATAATTTTGTATTAATTGTTTTATAAATGTATTGATGAAATAACTAATAGGGGCAGATACAGTAAAGAGCTCAAGGTCTCTGCCTACTGTGTCTCGCTAATCCTATTACCCGGCACCGCTCAATGATAAATAAATATGTTTAAATAATTAAGCCTTAGTGAACTTGGCTATCACTAATAGAATCTTTTCCAAGTGAATGCATTAAAAACGATGAAATTTGACTGATAAAATTGGCTAGTTGACAACTTGAATAATTATTAATTTAATTACAACCATATTAGAAACGATAAACATTTATTCGATACAAATAAGAATCGATTTCTTTAATAAACCATTTAATAAAATATAACTAAACTCTAAACTCTGTATAAGATTATAAAGAGTTTAGAAGTATCTAAAGTAATTATATTTTGTTAAACATTATAATTTAAAATTTAAGCGTCTGAACAGTTATTTTATCGTCTAGTCAAAATCAAATAGGTTTAAATTACAATTGACTGTCAATAATCCACTATCCGTTTAAAAAGAAAGGCCTTGGAAAGAATCGAAAGCCACAATTATCTGCGTTTTCTTGTATATGACTCAGTCAGTGTAATTCCAGGCACGAGGGATAAGTTCTAGAATTATCGTAAGATATAATATTTATTACCTTCAAAGACAAAAACGAAGCGGTCCTTTTGTTCCTGTAATTTTACCAGCTACAACAAAAGATAGATCGCTCATCGCTCCGCTTATAACTTAGACCGCTAAACGAATTTCATACGACACTTTCAGTCGTTCCTTACAACTCACTATGATCGCTATGTGTTATAAACATTTTGCGAGTTGTTCATATAGATAGTTCTAAAAAAACCGTGACGTGTGGATTCGTGGAATTAAGTATAAATGTGTCAGCTTCTTACTTTCTATTTTTTATCTACTGGACTTTCTGTTAAAAAAAAAACGTGATAATTTAAATTCTATTGAGCATAAATTTATTAAGTTTAACTTTTCAAAACGATAAGTGATGTGTTTTTAGCGCTTGTTTAATAGATTAAATATTTGACGAATTAAATTAAATTTACTTTGTTGAAATTCTTGCATTTAAAGTGATTTATTTTTTGTGTTTTCAACAGTACGAAGATTTCTATGGGATAAGAATTGAATACATTTTTATTAATCTAAATATGTGAGTCAAAGGGCTAATATAAACAGCCTTAGCGATGTCATTATACATATAAAAATAGAAAATTAATAAATATAGAAGTCTGGAATGTTCTACTAGAATTTTATAGTGACATTCGCTTGTAACATTTTGTGTAGGTAATGAAACCTTAGAAATGATATTATCAATGTTAGGTAGAATCAATTTGGTTGCAGTCATTGTTATAACACATACATTGTTATGTTTTTTTTATACAAAAACTATAACTATAAAATATCTCGAATACAAATTGACCGAAAAATAATATTAAACGTTTGTCTTAAGCAAATTTCTTTATCTAGAGCATTATACATCTAGTATATATAAGTATATTAGGTATTTGTATATCTATTTTTTTTAATGCGATGCACCATCTAGACATACAATGATCTACAAGAAAAATAGTTATACTGACGAAAAATATTTATATCTAATTGGAACATCTGCGTTGTACGGAATATAATTTGCAACTTTGTATTAAAGAGCTTCTTTCATTCTGTATCAAATAAGTAGTTTTATTGGGTATATTATACTCTTTGGTATCTCTGAAATGCATATAAAAGATAAATTAATCGAATTCGATATTTATAAAAATGATAAGCTAAACATCTTGGTTCAATCATTTATACATTCCATCCTATTAAAAGTTATGTCAACAAGGTTTTAAATATTTTATACTTAACTCTAATTATTTATCGGATATACCTAGTAAAGAATGGGTCGTGTTTATTGATATATTTCTATAGCTTGGATTGTTTGCGGCAGGCGACTACGTAACATTTTTCTTGCCTGTAGAGTTTTTTTTTCTGTAAAACTAAGTTAGTGATGTACGAAATTGGTTATAATGATTAAGTTTTCAATTTTATGAGTGAGATGCGAAGCTCTTGAGAATAGCACTGTTTCCATATACATCATCATCATCATACCGTCTATCATTTCTGTCTGTCGTGTTTTCCATTGCATAGGGAGCCACATAATACAACTACTTAGTTACAAAAAATACTCACTCTCCTCTCTGAAATAATTATGATTTTTTATATATTTTTTTCGACATTACATATTTGATAATATTTCATTTAATTATTAAGCCAAATAGACATAGAGCTGTTAACATTTTAATAATAATTTATTATTTTTTTATCGTAATAAAATATCCTATTTTATCAATGAGTCAATTTACATCTATTAAATATTATTTTTTGAACATAAAACTCTTCATGTTCAAATTATTGACAAAATCTACCTACTACAATCAATATTAATAGTAGTAAAATAGGTTCTTACAATTAAATTCCAATCAGCCTGGCTAGGTTACAAAATCTGTTTAAGGAGTAGCAGTCCCTTCCCCTTTTTGTATGTTACAAAATATGAGAGCAGAGTACAAATTTATAATAAATTAAGCCCATGGAAATTAGTGGTGCTAGTCCGAATTTGAATCTGCAATTTTCGGGCGTTCTAACCAGAAGGTCTTTTCAGAAATGTTATAGAATTAATAATTATTAACATAATGATTATTTAATAACTATTTAGTAAATCTCTCATTGCATTCCCTAATCCATAACAACTGTAATTCATTCTATGGAATGAATTAACATTTTAGACAATTTTCATGATTTTTTTTTTTACAAGAATTCCCTTTGCATTGTGGTTAATAGCTGTAATAGAATCTTTTCTGCATGTTCTGTTACACGTGTTAATGCATTTATTACGTTAGGTAACTCCTTTAAAAAGATTATAGAAAGGTCGAATAGTCTTCACATAACAAGATGTGTCGACTCGTTCAAGAGTAAAGCACTTTTATGAAATAAAATTAGAAAAAAACGGAAATGCCAAAACGGTGATAGTGAGTGAATGGAACGAGGATTTAGTGAACGTTAGTGAACAAAATGAAGTGGACTGTGATCACCATGTTCTCTTGCATGCCTCTGCTTTTGAGGGTGGCGAACGCAAGTCGGGTACATGCCGTCAGTTTTCTGTGAGTTCATATATTTACCATCTATAAAGTAATGGTATAATTAGTGATTAGAAGACTTGGTGCAATTATAGGTCCCAGAGACATAACATCTTGCTGATTGGTCGGACGTAGACGATGTAAAGATAAATTTAAAAAAAATAGCGACAATATTAAAGGAGCACATACCCAAATAGGTCCATTTACTGCCTTTGAATTGTAAATTTAAACCAAATCTAAAGGCAATTGAGCATTGTCAGAGAAGTTCATTCAATGTTTTCAGTTCTGTATATTAAAAAATATCAACTTCATTATTATTTTCAACATATTTCAGCACCAATTCTTCGTATCAAGAGGTGGAATTGAAGTCCGAATCAAGTTTATCGCTTCGTGATATTCTACCAGTGAAAGCCAAATACTATGACAAAAATAGAGCACCCAAGCTCTCCGGACAGCCTACTATTGTTTATTTCCACGTGACTGTTTTGTCATTGGATTCCATTAATGAAGAGAGTATGGTAATTTATCTCATTTTCTGCGTAGAATTTTAATTATTTTCAGAATTATTTTTGTGATTTAATTTTAAGGGGATTCTTGGCTTTTGGAGATGTATTGATTTGGGGCTAATTCTTATGATTAAACTCATTATAATTATGATTTATATTTCATGACAGTATTTGCCGAAGCCTAATATTTTCGTACAATCTTTTAAAAAAAATATATGTAATGTTTTAAATTGAGGCATAAACAGAAACATTATAAAGCTCAAGATCAAATGAGATAGTCATGTTAATAAAATTTGTTATTTCCAGACGTACGTTGCCGATATATTTCTTGCCCAATCATGGCGTGATCCTCGACTTCGTCTACCGGAGAATATGCACGAAGAATACCGGATCCTCGATGTGGACTGGCTGAACAAGATCTGGCGACCAGATTGCTTCTTCAAAAACGCCAAGAAAGTCACCTTCCATGAAATGAGCATTCCAAACCATTATCTCTGGTTATACCATGATAAAACTCTCCTTTATATGTCAAAGTTAGTACTCCCCAAAAATATATATTGATTTAATATATGTAAATAAACTTGTTACATAAATGTTTGAACTTCGATTTTGATGTATGAATTATCGTAAGATACGTCCTGAATATATTTTTTTTACTTTAACGTTTTTGAGTAAACTTTTGTAACTAATATTAACTTAAGTTTATAAGATTTTAAAGCCATGAAATTGCACTGGATAAAGGTGGTCTAATTAACTTAAGAGTCTCTTAACAGACTCCGTGTTTTACCCAGCAGAGAGACTTTTGCGGGCTGTTGTTAAATTGTTCTGTAATGCTATGTCTTTCCAGGTTAACGCTGGTCCTGTCTTGTGCGATGAAGTTCGAGTCATATCCTCACGACACACAGAGCTGTTCCATGATGATAGAGAGTTGTAAGTGTTAATTCGTTTGATACAGATCTTTTATCGTTAATAAATATAACTATTCTGTACGTGTTTATGTATGTATTTGGATGGTTGAGATTGTCCCTCATAGGCGATGCTACCGTGAAGTGAATAAAATTCCTATTCCTACCCGAACGAAGTCGGGACGGGTAGTTACTTTGTAAATATTAAATATAAAATTTGTTACACAACTCGTAGGTATATATTTTATGTTTATATGATTTGAGCATTGATATTTAGCTTATACATATAACTACAATATGAAATTGTAAATGTAATTGAAATTTTATCTAATATTAACTGACAATTATATAATATTATTAACATCATATTTTTTATACATTCTACCGCCAAGATGCAATACATTGTGTTGTTGTATTCCGGGTTGATTGGTGAGTGAGCCAGTGTAACTACAGGCATATATGACATTTTATTTCTAAGATTAGTGGTAAATTTAAGGAATGGTTACCATTTGTTACGACTCCAACGTCTATGGGCAGTGGTCACTACTACCATCAGATAACCGTCCGTTTACCTTGTTATAAATGTCATAAGAAAACAAGCTTTTATTTATTCCATGAACTAAAGGAGTAAAAAGTATAGGTACATTACCTTAAATTACCAACGACAAAAATGTGAGCAAAATGTTACCTTGTACGCTAGTGTGGATCTAGTTTAAAATAAAGTAAGACGTGACTTGCAGCCGAAATTAAATAAAAACTTGTTAAAATAAATGTTCATAAATTGATTTAATTATGCGTTATAAATATACTTGGTTGCTTTTCAGTATCACACACGGTTCACGACCTTGTCTTTATTTGGAATCTGACTGACCCACTCGTTGTTAACCCAGAAATCGAACTGCCACAGCTTGATATTTCTAACAACTACACATCAGATTGCACTATCGAATATTCCACTGGTAATTTTTTTATTTATTTAAATTATATATTTGTGATTATTAATTAAGATATATAATTTCATATTTTTTTCCATTTAAATAATATTTATTAGGATTTATGCAATTATACCTAAGTCAGGGATTTTAAAGAATATAAAATAAAGAAGACCGTTCTAAATTTAAAAGAATAATTAATTTTAAAAATCTCTATCATAGGCTTTTTTCTGAAACTTCGTTCGGCTTCCGGGTCACCTATAGTCATATCAAATATATAAAATCGTTTAATCGAATTAGCTGTGAAAACCGTCAAGAGTTTATTTCTTATTTCTAAATTTCGATTGATATGCAAATTCGTTTATTTTATCGTTTACATAGAAGCTAGAATATTTGATTTTTTATTTATAGGCTATTAATAAACTATAGTGGCCAACGGTTAGCCTCTAAGTACATGTACACAGTAAAGTGTTCGGTGAAGGCAAAGCGTAGCTGACACAAACTATAAGATAATAAAGTTAGTTCGTTTGTTTTAGTACTCTTGTAGTGCGATACTATCTAGATACGTAAATAATTTAAGATTCACTTATTACTGAATTACTTACTATCGTTTAAGAAGACTTGAGAAGGACCGATGTATTTTTAGTCAAATAATAAAATTGTTTACAATTTCCAATATATAAGGACGCTATTGTTTAATTCTCAAATAGTGCCATCTATGAAGTCAAATATTGTATTATTATACAATAATAAAGTCTTTACAAACAATCGATCCGAACTTGGAAATTTATTGTTTTCTGAGATACTGTTTTAAGTAGTAGCGTAGATATTATCATCATTTGTTTTACAAACATCTTGCCGGGCTAATAGTTTTCTATTGCAATCAATTAAATGTGACATGGCATGGCATGACAAGGTTTTAAAGTAAAACTTCGCGATGTCAGTCATGTTTCATCGGTTGCGTTCTATATGTGACGTTCGTTGATTATTCAACATTTCTAGTACATAGAGGCTCGGAATTACAAAGATACATATAAGTACTTTCTTATGTGTTTTTTTTTTTATTGTCAAATACAAGCCTTATAGGTAGCTATATTTTTAACGTTGATTTCGTTTCTATTTAATGTGTCTTCGTGTAGTATGTAAAAAAAAAATGGAAAATTTCTTAACGTGATTTACTATGTTTTATTGTATTAATTTTATTCTAAATTCTCTTCTGGATAAAATCAAATCAGTTTATATATGAGGTTGCGTTGCGACATTTTTTTTGCATTAGACATATTTATTGTGTGCACAAGACTACATACGTATACAAGTTAAATATATTGTTACGAATTCCAGGGAATTTCACGTGCTTAGCCGTCGTGTTCAACTTGCGACGACGCCTCGGCTACCATCTCTTTCACACCTATATACCGTCAGCTCTCATCGTTGTCATGTCCTGGATCTCTTTTTGGATCAAACCTGAAGCAATACCCGCCAGAGTGACCTTGGGAGTGACATCGCTTTTAACATTAGGTGAGCAATTTCTATATCAGCAATTAAACAGACTACTTTAAATATTTAAAATCAAATATGATTAGAAAAGCTTAAAACAATATCGAAATATATTAAAAAAAAAATAGGTGTCTCGGGATAGTAGGTCGGAATGATGTTTGTGTTATATATTGTGTTTTGATAGTAACAATGAAATATGATTAACGATAATAAAATACATGGAACACCTGTATACGCTTCACTAAATGATGTTGCTTTAAGCTGGTTAATGAATAGTCACAGCGACATTTTACTTATCGCTGTTTTATGGAAAAAAAACACAAACAACTAATTTTTAATATTTGCTATGTCAGGTACATACAGGTACTTTTGTTGATTTTTTATTTCTTTTATATTTATGTTATAATTATTGTATAGTTTTTAGTCTAAGTGTTGACAACGAATTCCGATGTACGGATAAATCCAATGAGGTTTTTGTTACATCGTCGTCAATATAAAAAATGTATATTCAATAAATAAATAAATAAAAAATGTCTGAGAATAATGCAATGATAACAAATAAAATTGTTAATAAAAATTATCTTCTGGCGAGAGCAAAATGCTTTTAACTTACGCGACGATTTCTTCTAGTTAACTGTAAGCCGCGTAAAAGAACTTCGTTCCGATAATTCGAGCACAAGGTTTGTGGTTAGGACAAGTGAATCTGTATCAAAAATTGCAGGTTCAAACCTGATAAGCATCGGTGAATTTTCATGTGCTTAATTGATGTCATTACTATAATCATCCCGAGTTCGGCGGTGAAGGAAAACATCGTAAGGAAACCTGGAGCCCTCATTGGAGTAGCGTGGTGGAATATACTCCTAACCTTCTCAAAGGGAGAGGATGCCTTAGTCCAGCACTGGGAAATATACAGGCTTTTACGATTTTAATTATATTTGAAGAATATACATTATTCTATTCCAACCACAGGAGAACAAGAGCCAAATAAACACAACAACCAAGCTTGAGATAAATTATAAACATAAATTAATGATGAAAATTCAGTGGTGCTTGCCTGGGTTTAAACCCGCAATCGTCGGTTAAGATGTACGCGTTCTAACCATTGGGCTATCTCGGTTCTAAATATAAATATGATTATTATTTTTAATTTTTCAGCAACACAAAACACCCAATCGCAACAGAGTCTACCGCCAGTTTCTTATGTCAAGGCGATTGACGTTTGGATGTCTTCCTGTTCTGTGTTCGTGTTTCTATCGCTGTTCGAGTTCGCGGTGGTCAACAACTATATGGGTCCAGTAGCCACTAAGGCGATGAAGGGTTACTCTGACGAGGATCTCAGTAGAGAGTTAGATGCTTATAAGGTAATTATATATTTTTTTATATATGTATATTTAGAATATGATAAGGCAAGTGGGCTGCCTATTGGTGAGTCATCTCTGTCAACTTATTGTAAGAAATTTAAAAATTGAATGGACAAGGTGCTGTTCGATCAATACATTTTTTTGTTTTTTAAAAAGAATATTAGTAATTCCCAAAAATACTTAAGGAATTACTAATAGCCCTATTTACCCATCCTTTTAAGCTTATCACCTGTATTAGAGTGTGGGGACGAGAAAAGCCCAATGGGTCAGGATCGATCTTGCGTTCTCTTTTAGAATCTTAATATTTTTGTAAATGAAATCTAGTGCGTTAGCTTAAGCTAAGGAGCTGACTTTTATAAATACGATGTGGACTGTATTGGATATACAGTCCACATCGTATTTATAAAAGTACTATTGCCGGTTCAAGAAGATAGTGTTATTATTATAAATAAATAATATAAAAACTTTTTTCAGCACATATTTCCAAATTCCGTGGACCCTCGTGCCAGTACCTCCGCCTCGATCCCTCAATACGACACTTTCTGCAACGGGAGGGAGACAGCTGTATACATAGATCGGTTCTCTCGTTTCTTCTTCCCATTTTCTTTCTTTATATTAAACGTTGTATACTGGTCCACTTTTTTGTAAATGTACATTAATCCTATCGACTATTTTAAAGTTCCTTTTCTTGTTTCATAAGACAAACTAATAAAAAAAAAAGTAATGGCAATAAAAAAAATAGTTTAGTTATCATATTCAAATTTAATTATGTTAAGTTTTTTTTTCCACTCAGCTTATTGTAGGTACTTTTTTAATCAGAATTTTGTCATCTATTATTTGTTCTTTTTTGTTTTATCTGTGCAAATAAAAGTTGATCGATATATTATTAAAACTATTTCAATTAGAGATTTATCATACATTATTTATATATGAGATTATAAATACGAATATAATTAATTCTGTTTGATATGTATTTGAATATATAATGAAATATGTTTATTATAAACTCTAGTCCATAACCATAATACTAAGTTACGTAAGTTTAGTCCATTGTATGGATTTATTTATCGTGTTCAAAGTTATATTGTTGTAGTTTAACACCAGTTTTAATATTACAAAAAAGTGCGTCCAAAGTTTGCGTCTGAAACGTTATATGTAGAAACGTTGTAATTAAATATGGCCTTGGAATGTTAATCCGTTATATAAATTAAATGTAATAAAATACATTACAATAATTACTAAATTTAAGATAATTAAAATCTTCAAAACATTTCACAACTCGAAGCGAACCCGTGTGTTAGTGCTCTGTTATATCGGTATAGTGTAGTTTTGCTATATATATATAGAAGATATATATTATGTGTTGCTGTGTTTCGGTTTGGTGGGTGAGTGAGCTAGTGTAATTAAATTAATTGTAAAGAGTGGAACGATCAATATTAATAACTATGGAAGGAGGGGTAAATATAAATAAACCTTAGAAATACATGTTCTATACAAAAACAGAAAGAATACAAATCACTTTATAAATCGTTATATTACCGTTAAATAATGTAAAGCAACCACTGGTTCGAAAAGTAGATTCTACCGAGAAGAACCGACGAGTAACTAAGTTACTCTTTTCCACCATTTAATTCCAAATTTAAGTCGATAAAATACAACTTTATGTATATATTTTTATCGTATAAATAAAAAAATACAAAGTTCACGCTTTTTTATCATTGATATAATCTCGTATTGAGTAATATGCATTATTTATCAAAGTTTTTTTGACATTAGATTTAAATTTATTAATAGGGCAAGTTAAAAATAACCTTGGAATCTTATTATTTAAATGAGTAGCGTGCTCTACATTGAGAAGTCGGAAATTATGTGTTTCTCTTAAAGATCTATATTATTGGAAATATTTATTATTATGCAATTTAATAGCTCTGCTATATTATATATACAAACATTTCTGATTAATATATATTTTATAATAAATCCCAATATTTATATCCACTTTTAATTTTACTTATTAAGTTCCAACAACAACTTCGGTGACATTAAAAACGCCATTTTTTTAACAAATACCACAGATAATCAAGATCTCCTATCGTGCCACGTCAATTCAAGGTCAAAGTAGTTTATTTATTTCTCCTGCCAAAGGAATCGGCTATACATGTAAAGGCTGTAATTAATTAACGAGGAATGTTTAATTGTCTCAAGAAAAAAAAATATTTTAATGACATTTTTTCTTTGTTTCATTTAATATTTGTTCTTTATAAGCTTACTGATGTCATGTCTTTGCGTACTTGGATGTTTGTTATACCATAACGCCTGGCCAGATTTTTAATGTTTATTATATATTTATATACATATATAAGTTTGAAGTTGTGTTAGATTATTCCGTTATTAGTTTTAAGGTTTACTTATCAATTTTGAGCATAAATATAATAAATAGATATAAGAATATAAATGTTACGAAAATGTAGAAAAATATAAAAGAGTGTATTTTTAAAATAAATATACATAAGTTTTATCTAAAGATTTTTTTCTTGATTAGATACTAGGCAATGAAATATAAATTTAATGAAGAATAAATAAATGTGACAGACTGTAAACGCTTAAATGGGTATTTTTTGGGGTTCCGTAGCCAATAGGCAAAAAACGGAACCCTTATGATTCGTCATGTCTGTCTGTCTGTCTATCCATATGTCACAGCCTCTTTTTTTCGAAACTATAATTCAATCGACACAAATTTAAAAATAATAAAAATATTTTCATAAACATAGACCTTGTTACTTGCTGCTACGGGACCCGAGTCCGACACGCACTTGGCCGCTTTTTTAAATATTTCTAGGAAGAGAGATTAGGATGTAGGCCCTCGGAATTATAAGAATGATAAAATTATAAGAGAGGAATGTGTGGTGTTACGCGAATGGATAGCGTAAGGAATGAGTACATAAGAGGAAGTTTGAAAGTGGCACCGGTAACCGAGAAGCTATCTGAAAACCGGCTGTCTTGGTATGGGCATCTTATGCGGAGGAATGAGGACCATGTTGTCAGAAAGGGTTTGAAAATGGATGTGGATGGATATAGAGGTAGGGGACGACCAAAGAATCGCTGGATGGATTGTGTAAAAAATCATGTGGTTAGAAAGAATGTTACTTGTGAGATGGAGTCCGACAGAGAAGTATGGATGAGGACATGCTGCCCGAGCCCAAGTAAAATTGGGATAAGTGCAGGAGGATGATGTATGTAGCGATGTACGTAGTTGTAAGTACTAGGACCCGAGTTGATCCTTTAATTATTATTTTAGATCCATTTGTCTTAAGAATGATATAAAATATTTTAACATTAGTTTATTATACTCGGTGATAGGGTTATGTGCAAGCCCACCTAAGATACCATCGCATATTATTCAATCGCTGAACAGCAACACTTAGTTTGAAGCAATTTGAAGTATCAGTGTAAATACAGGCACAAGGGACATACCATCTTGGTGGCGCCGCTAACTACTACAATGGATACTTCATATTTCTTACAATGCTATTGTCTTAATGATTATTTACCATCAGATATCTGTCAACCTGGATCAACATAAACAGTAACAGGTTATAAGTATTCCATAGCTGGAGAAAGGCTTTCTCGACGACTCAGGTGTGTGGAACAGCTCTTTAGTTTGAATATTCGGTGACGCGTCGATGCTGTAGCTAACTATATGAAATAAATAGTTGTACGCTGGTGACCATTGGTAGACGTTTGACTAACGTAAATTATTTAAAATTATTTACCTAAATTATCTATTATTTTAAAAAAAAAGTTAATTGTTTAAATGTACATTGAAACGTCAATGGTTTATGGGCTGCCTAGTGATGTAAAATGTCGCAGGATCGATCCTTGGGCTATCGTCCTCCCCACTCCTATTACCAGTGATAAGCTTAAAAGGAGGGATAAATAAGTAATTCCTTAATTAATATGAGACATCACTGGTATTATTTAAAAAAAAAAAATAAAAAAACATAGCTTAGCCTTTAGATATAGCCAAAGGTGTATAGATATAGAGGAATACATTACAAATTCTTCGTCCACACAAAATTGCATTTAGTATTGAAATCACATTTAACTATCATTCAATTGCTACGTCTATAATTAGCATAGATTCCTAGAGTCCACAATTGTGTATTAAAATAGGCATCAAATCGTATTCATTATTATTTGAAGTCTAGACTTCGATTTTAGGCAGTTTAAGGGGAAGTTCTTCAATTTTATTTTATTTTTTTTTTATTTACTGCGGACTGGCAAAATATGGACTAGCTGGTGGTAAGTGGACACTTAAGACGTTAATATCTATCTGTTGACTGTAGTAACTCTGGTTTTGTTTTTTTTTTAAACCGACACACAACATTACTAAGTATTGTTGTTTGGTGATACAGACTTGCATAAAACCTTGCATAAATTTTATAGGATACACGTATCAAAATGACGTACCACAGTAAGTCAGTTGTTAAAATTTCTAAAAGAGTCAAGATGGCGCGTTGTTAGAAGGCGTACATCTTAACCAATTATTGCGGGTTCAAACCCAGGCATTGAATTGTCATGTGCTTAATTTGTGTTTGTAATTCATCTCGTGCTCGGCGGTGAAGGAAAACATCGTGAGGAAACCTGCATGTGTCTAATTTCAACGAAATTCTGCCACATGTGTATTGCACTAACCCGCATTGGACCAGCGTGGTGGAACATGCTCCAAACCTTCTCCTCAAAGGGAGAGAAGGCCTTAGCCCAGCAGTGGGAAATTTACAGGCTGTAAATGTATGATTGTAATGAAAGGAGAGACGAGAGTTTAAAAAGTGCCAACTAGTAATTTATCAAAAAAAAGAAGAAGAAATTATTTGATTGGCTTGGCTCAAGATTTAAACCTAGAATCTCGAATTCTGCGACCTTGTTAACCAGCCACTACGAGTATATAAAAAAAAAAAACTCAACATAAAATCTATTAAGCTGTTTAAATAGTTAAAGAAGCATCTTAGCCTTAATCCGAATCGAACGGCGAATACAAAGTGAATAGCCGAAAGTCAATTGTTTTTATTTGCATACAAGCAAACGTCTAGACGTTACGTGAAGTGACTTACATAAGCTATCCATTGTATATGCAAAGCGGATGCATTTCGATTTTTTGTTAAAATATTTGTACGATGCCAGAGTCGAAGTCAAAATCTTTATTCAATAGAAGCATCATTTGCCTTTTGATTCTCAAATGCCTAGTTTTTTCGAGTAAAAGAACTATTGTAAATGGATACCACTGCACATATGCATTGGTGCTAAAATAATTATAAACCTTGAGAATTATTAACTTAAGCTCCTCAAATATATGAATTAAAAATAATTCCTTCTGTATTAACCTTGACCGCGTGGAATGGTGGCAAGAATACTAGCAGCATTTCCCCTTTGAATCGCAATTCCGATCCTCTAGGCTAAAAACGAACCAGCCCTCCGGTCACCAGTGGAGGCAGTAAGGCATCCCTTAAAGCACCTATACGCTACCAACATTGGGAGCTAAGATGTTATGTCTCTTGTGACAAAGGTTGTTATATCCCTTGTGACAAAGAACCCAAGGCGCAAGGTTTTTAGCAGGCCTATATTATTTCAGGCTGCAGTGGGAAAAAAGCAAGCGCTGCGCGTCGTAGGGCGCCTCATTTGATCGTCAAGTCTTGGACTATTGGTGAGGCACCTAAGATGATTACGAGGACACTGCTCACCGAACACTAGTTGTGCTTAAGACGTGGCTGCTTCTCAGACTTTGAATGACATATTGAGAACTTCTATTAAATCGTCACCTCAGCTCACGTGGTCGGCAGGTTCCAGTGGGGAGCGCTTCTTCGGACTAGGAACTAGCTAATTCCGTGGTGCTCTGTATATTATTTCTATTTTTATTGATTTGAAACCAGAACCATCAGATGCTTATAAGATAGTGCCGGTGCCCAAGACACCTAGTGCACCCTAGTACACCGGAATACCCACTGACAAAACAGCGTTACCAGAGGGTAACGCTGTTTTGTCAGTCTCTCTGTCTCTTCGGCGGGCGCCATGGGATTCCTTTCGCATGCTGCCGTGACGAAACTTGCAAAAAGTCCTACAATGAACTAATATTAAAAACATAGCAATAGTAGAATGTAAGCATTACTGAACGAACGAACGAATATTTTTTTCATAAAATTAGTAAACGATAACGGGTCTATAAATACGACGCACCGATCCATATTTAGTTATCAATTTATTAATAATTTCAACAAAGATTCTATTATGTTGACGTTATAAATTGCAAATGTCTCGAGATACGGCGTAAATTTCATTATTGACAGACGGACAGACGTGCGCTGATAAAAGTAATTAATACGGCTTGTTATTGCAATAATTTATTGGGAGTCTCGGTTCGTTCGTTTTATGGTGATCTTTCTCTCTGTTATTGACATGTTTCCTGTTGACATTAAACTATTTTTTAATACAAAGTTCATGTTTTGCGTTCGGTAGTGATAATTAAATTATGAAATTCGATAAAAATTAAAATATATGTATAAATATACTTAAATATTTTGATTTTGTGTCATAAAATCGCTTTATATTTTATTATATTGAAATTAAAAGTCGTACTTTAAAGTCTGTATATCACGTGAACAAACACGAGCCGCCAAATACCGTACCGATCGTACATACACATCTGTTGTTTTTATCATTGTGACTTCACCAAAATGTCTGAGAGCGTTTTTGCAGGAATAAAAAAGGTTTAAAATTTAATTTAATTGTATGGCAATAAATACGTCTTTTATTTTGCCAAAATATTTTTTTTGTGGATCTCTAATATGAAAATCAACATTTTGAAGTACTTTTTTAAACATAGTATAATGCCCTGTTGGGATTGTATACGACTCTTTTATACAAATCAATCTATCAATCAAAATATTTTATGAGTTTTACAAGGAATTTTGAATCATCAAGCATTACCGGTTCGGAATGGGAATGAGAACCGGTAAGAAACTTACTTGTAAATGAGTACAACTACTTAAAATCAAATCGAGTTTCTAAATTCTCAAAATGTTTGCTACTCAATCGCACTAAAATGGTTGAACATCGGATCAGATATATTATGATCTGGAATAGTTCATAGTTTGATAGCTCCTTATCTTACACGCGGGCAAAATCGCGGGCGGCAACATGTTATACATATTGTAAAATAAAAAATTAAACCTATTTAGCGCAGCCCAAGTTTAGACTGCGGAATTTTATTTAAAATAAGTTAAATTTTACCTAAGTCGTAAATATCAAATTTTTACCGAAGTTTTAAAAGTATGTAAGTTATAGTTAGGAACAATTTTATCGATCTAAATAATGTTTAAATTACTCAAGCACTAAGACTGAAGTAAGAAAAAACAGGAAACCGAGTCGAGATGGCCCATATGGAAATGTCTAATTTAACAGATATTAGCATATTATAGCGTAGAAGTGTCGTGCAAACACAGGTTTACTTCCGCACACATAAACCGATGAGACAGCCAATCCAACCCCACACAACCAAAGAGTTGGAATACCAATAAAAATTAAATGTTACGGTTTATATATGTTCCACCACTGAACTTAGTCCTCCTGACCTGTAGTAAATACAAGCGTAAGCGGACGAACAAATACCTGATTAAGTGACCATACCTTAAATCACCAATACGCCAATCTTGGGATCTGGTATCTCTCTTGTGCCTGTAAACCGAAACACAACAACAATAGGTATTGTTCCTCCTTAAAAAGTTAACCTCTAAATACTAGTTACCGTCATGTATTATCAGTTGAGTAGTTAAAACGACAGCGCAACGAACAAATAAACTCACTTTCGTATTTATAATATATGGATGTTATTTGTAAACAAAACCAAACGCTGACCGCTAGTTATAATACAAGATGACAGTTAAAGTCTGACGTTAAAACAAAAACAAACGAACAAGGGAAATGGTCGTAAGCCTCAGTGACAGCTTACAGAGAGCTTATAAATATATTTATAAAGCAACGGACACACATTTAATGTTAGTTAATTTAATTATTGCACAACGCTAGTTCCATTGTCTGGAGTCAATCCTATGTGTACGATCAGGTCGTGGTTACCATTGGTTGCTTTATTCCTTTCATTGACGCATTTCCTTATATCAATGCTTGTGATGTTATGTTATGTGCTCCGTCAGTCAAACCAAGAATTATTTCCTGGTTCGCTTCCTTAGATAATAACTATATTTTGATTTTATACATACACATATTTTTTATTATGTTAATAATTTAAGATTTTTGGATTGTTTGATAAATTTTCGTGTAAACCGAGCGAAAGTAGTCACCACCTAGATGTCCGAAAATCCACAACAGCGCGATTTTTAAGACATTTTCTGCTTCGCACAACCACTTTGTGGAACCAGCTTTCGCCAGCGGTTTTTCCAAGCCGATACGACTTGGGAACCTTTGAGAAATGAGCGTACTCCTTCCTTAATGGCCGGCAACGCATCTGCAAGACTAATGCGTTTTACAGTAGAGTGAACTGGTAGACATCGTCACGTAAGGAAAAAATGTTCAGACGACTTTTCCCTAACTTTCTCTGTCTATTGTATATGGTTTTATATAAATTATATTTTTATATAAACGTATTTTATGTTATTGTTTCAATAAATTAAGTAACATTTTTGTCAGTGACATTTAATTATTTCCAAAACTTATTAATTCATTATTGTGTGTGTTATTTAATAAGTAATATATGGCGAAAAGCCTCTTCTCCTCTAAGCAAGAGCAGGCCTTAGCCCAGCAGTGGATATAGTCATTTACAAGCTGTTACTTTACAGCGACTTCGTTCCAACTGGTGCCAGGTGCCATGACACCTGGTTTTTTTGTTGTAAAATATATTTTCATTTTCATTTAAAATGTCATCGGACCTCAACAAAAATGTAAAAAATTAACTCCATCGGATAAGACAAAGTAGTTTACATCAGCCTGCAAGATTTGACCTAAACAAACGAACATTCACGTTGATGATGATGATTTCGTCCTGACCAATTTTGGTCACGGCTGCTAATCTCAAGGACTAGCTAACTACACAGCACATAATACTAAAGTGTGTGTGTATATCACACAGGTGCACTCAAATGATCCGAGTTCGGACGCAGGACCAACGGGTTTACGTGCTTTCCGAAGCTGGTATTTTTTTTTTTTCGTTTGTTTTGGACCAAGAGCCTCGGAACCTGCTGTACATCTAGCCACTAGACCAATTGGTTAGTTAAAAAAACATTACAAATTAAATAAAAGCTTATAAAAACGGCTACTCAAAAGTTTTTCTTATTAATGTTTTTTTTTTTAATTTATTATCAATAATAAAATATTTAATAATTTACTTATATTAGTTTTGATAAGATCCAATGTTTTCTATTAATAATATAATTGCACGCATGAAATAAGTTGATAGAGAGGCAGTCCTTGCATAATGTGTTTTAACATATAATGTGTCTGTAATAAAAACTGAGACACTAATCCTTCACACCTGAAAACATCGAAAAAAAGTATTTTAAGAACCTAATCATCAACCTTATCATCATATAGGTTTATTTTTTTTATATAGGGCAGGGATATGGCCCACATGGTACGTGGTCACCACCTCCATAGGCAACGACGGCATAAGAAACATTGCCAATGCGCCGCTAAAGATGTTATGTCCTTTGTGCTTGTGCTCACTCACCCTCAAACCAGAACGTAATAATACTGAATACTTATTACTGTTTGGTGGTAGAATATGTGATGAGATATCTCCTGACGGGCTCGCAAAAACCTACCATCGAATAAAGTTTGTAAAATTCATTTTTTAACAGTGTGTTCACCCCCTTTAAGACCGAAAACGGTAGCTTTTTATGTCTTCGCAGTAGTCTGACTAAAGTCTGATCCGAAAATATACATAAAAGTTGCAATGATGTGTGCTCACGGCACACATACATAAATAATCGTGTATAGTATGAACACATTGACTCACAAATTTTAAAAGGACATTTAAGCTTTTGAGTTATGTTGAAAAACAAAACGATAATTCAATCACTTAGGACATTGTTTAGTAGTTTTCTCGATAAGACTCTTAAGTAAACATTATAGTAGATATATTTCACTTTAAAAAACTGGGCTAAGACATTCGAAATTCAAATTAAAAGATGAATTTTATTTAAGTAGGTTTTTACGAATACTTTTTATGTTGGTCAAATGGGACACATTGACAGTCTCGCAAAATAAAATATACCATTAATATATGTTATTATTATATTACGAGCCGAGATAGCCCAGAGGTTAGGACGAGTTAGGACGCATCTTAACCGATGATTTCGGGTTCAAACCCAGGAAGCATCACTGAATTTTTCATGTGTTTAATTTGTGTTTATAATTCATCTCGTGCTCGGCGGTGAAGGAAAACATCGTGAGGAAACCTGCATGTATTTAATTTCAACGAAATTCTGCCACATGTGTATTCCACCAACCCGCATTGGAAATTAACTTCTCGTTTAAATCTTAACGACTTTTGTTTATTGTTTCTTTGTGTTGGTACAGTTCTGCAGCCGCGGTTCAATTCAACGATTTAAAAAAAGCTTAGTTACTCTTTTCCTTGTTTTATCTATGTAACTCACGATTTAATCCTTTTAAAAGCTTATTTTACTAATATGTATATCTTATTTATTAATTTTGTTTTAATATCAGCTTTAATTATAATTCACTATAATTAAAGTAACTAAATTGATTTGCGGGATTCTATTAAACGATCGAATAACCCATGTAGTATTTGATGTATTTGACGTCTTAGCTACGCTCCCAAGTTTATAAGACTTTTTTTCACTGTTTCTATAAAAAATATCGATATTGTTGTTGATAATCATAATCAAATCAAATAAACAAGCGTGGAATTAGTATTTGTTGTAACTAATAAATTTAACTTTACTGTTATACATAGAGTATTTAATATTTAAATAGTGGGAAAGAGTAACTACTGTCTTGCCGGTTGTTCTCGGTTTAACTTTAACTTTTCCGTTTCATCAATTTAAATCTTTTGTAAAAAATACATTGGTACAAGGCATATTATTCGATACAAGATTATATTGATAATAAAAAAGCGTGGAGTTAATGCTTGTTGACTTCCAGGCAGGCGACATAACATGCATATATAATTGTATTTAACTAACATGACTTTAACTAACATGAGTAATTACTGAGTTTCTTGCCGGTTCTTCTCGGTAGAATCTATATTCCGAACCGGTGGTTTCTTTACTTAAAATAGTTTGTTAAATGAAGATTCAAAAGTGCTTGTAAAAGCCTACTTGTATAAAGTATATTTTGATTTGATTACAAATATCTCTAATGGCTCATTTTTTAAGAATACGAACTAAACTCACACAAATTCACTGAACCGATTTTGACGTTATTCATTTTGACCTTGAAAGAGCGACAGACAGACAGAGTTGCTTTCGCATTTGTAATATTAGTATCGATTACAGTCCGTTAAGGACTCGTAATATCGCTTAAAGGGGATGACAATGTCTAAGCTGATTTTGATTCGACTTCAATATTTTTTTTTATAGGATAAATTTTAAACGTAAAACTATTCTAACTTCGAAAATTTTAATTAATTAAATTATGTCTGGTGTATAAATCTTAGCCTCTTTTCAATGTAGTAGGTTAAAAATAACGGAAGGCGTTTTGCGTGCGGTCGCCCGCATGATTTTAATCCAGGTTTTATCATGAGGGTGGGTTAGACCCCACACGATTTCCTGTGATTGATAACTTACCTATACAAATAACATCAATACACTTCGTTCCTACAATTAATGCCGAAGTATTAAATGCTGAGCCTAAAATTTAATTATTTAGGATAGTAAAGAGGTTTTAATAATCAATACAGAGCAACGTAATTAATTTTATGATTTGATAAGACTTGGCTCAAAGGGTTTTTTTTTATATATAATCAGAGAAATCATCTGAACCGTAACGTCCGGTCAAGCATGATTGTATTTAATTCGTATTTATAATATAGTTTTGCTCTGCGACGAAAAACATCGTGAGCAAACAAGGTTTACTAGGCGGTAGAGCTATGTGTAAGTCTGTCTGGGTAGGTACTATCCACTCATCAGATATTCTGCCGCCAAGAGTATGAGTTACAGAGCCAGTGTAATTACAGGCAGAGACGTGACATCTTAGTTTCCAAGGTTGGTGAGTCTCTGGTCTCAAATTGAGAGCACTTAGCTTAGCAATGGGACATTAGCAGACTTTTTTTCACGTCGAGACATTTCAACTATTGAAGTGTATAGTTATAGTGTAGATAGTGTATCATTATACCTTGTACTAATAATTAATTATTCTTTGACGCGAAAACTAAGAAATATAAGCTTATACATTAGAATAATACATACGCTATTTATAAAGAATTTGTGTGATTTGTAAAAAAAACGCTTGAGATATTGACTTCTATAATTATTATATTTTAAGAAACCGAAAAATTTCAAACACGAAAACTTTCCAATTTTTCGTATTAATAAAATTACATGACTATACTGTAAGACGTCAAAGGACAGCCAACAACCACGGACCTCTTTTGTCTTACTTACTCATCCAGTTACTATGGTTATTATGGTAGTTCTTATCTGTCATCGTTTAAGTACAGTTTTTATCAAGAAACTAATTTAAATTGATTAAATTGTCGTTACACTCGTAATATTGTGATGAAGTATTCTTTTTAATTTATATTTTATTGTTATTTAATAAAAGATTTATAATTTTAAGAATTAGTCGAAAAAAAACTGATTGCTTGTGTTTGTACTACTTTCGTCCTTGATGTTTACACAAACATATAATACATTTTCCTAATCGTAGAGCTATTCTGTTCGAACAAACTAGAAATGGTGAGTTCACGAATTTGCTTACTTATGTATACTTACGTTAGAAAAAAACTCTTTCCGAGTGATAATATCATGCCAAGGTAGCTTTATTTGGTCCTTTTGAATAAATCACATAGATTTACAGTTTTCACTTGAGCCTTCCGCCACATTATATCAACTTTTAATTTGACGTATTAGTTAGTTGAAGTAGTCGAAGTTAGTTTCTTTTTTTAAAATCGAAATCGTGTTTGTGAATTGCAATTAATGTCAAATAATACAGTTCTCATTGAAAATTAGTTCGTATTACTTACAATCTCACAAAGTGGCGCTAGTATATCTTTAATTCGAGTTTCTGAATACCAAATATAGTGTTTATTAAAAATTCCACATGTGGAATCGAAATATGAGTTTCAGAATCACCTAGCAGTATGTAATAATGTAATCCTTATAACATTTAAAAGAAACTTGTCGGAAAAAATAGTGGCCAATACTACGTACACGCAAACTCGTATAGAAGTGTGAAGTTTGGCGAGTGTTAAAGGTAGCTGTCACGCACACCAAGAAATAAAGTTGACTTGTTTATTTTAGTTCTTTTGTAGTTCAACACTAATTCTAAATATATAAAGAAGGATGGACGCATCCAAATATCGTATCACCATAATCACTACGTGATGCGAAGTTTCTTACAGCAATTACTGGTCAGTTATAAACATACGAAACTCCAATGACTAAACTTGACTTCGATCGAACAATTTTGTTTATTAAACCGTCAGTAGTATCGTTTATTTTATCGTAAAATATTATTAATATTAATTTGTGTATTGCTTTGGTCCGGTTTGAAGGGCAAACTGATGGTCACTGTTATCCATGGATGGTTTTTCATGACGTTCGAGCTGTAAGAGTTTATATAATCCTTACACAATGAACACCGTGTCCACAATTTAAGACTTTTAGTTCGTTGTGCTTGTGATTACACTGGCTCACTCAACAACTCACATCACATTAACTTCCATTATATTAAAACCACTCGATACATATTATATTACTTATAACTTTAACAGCAAATCCGTCCTTCGTCCTCTGTTTTTCTCTCCAGTTAATAATGCCGCGCTTCTCCGTACCAGGCAGTACCAGCTCGCCTCACCACGCCACGAGACAGAAGAGACGGGAATGCCACAACACAATGTCGATAACCGAATCAATAATAATACTTCATACGTTATTTCAATTTAAACAAAAAAAACGTATTTATAAGTCAAAGCAGTACTAAATATTATTATTTCAATTAAAATTATATAAGTATATTTAAAAAGTTATGACTCTCTTTTTATACTCTTTAAAGCTGCTCTACACTAGGTGTTTATGGTATAAAATAATAAACTAAATTAAACTTTATTTGAAAACAAAATTTATATCCTTATTTTAATTAATATTGTTGTATTGTTGTTGCTGTTAATTACAATTATATCGTTTAAAATAATTTAATGTATTTTTATTTAACTTATTATTATATCAGTTGATTAAACAACTTATACCTGACAATTAAAAAGAAAAATCTGTATTCTATATTCGAACTTGTGATAATATTACACGTGACGTGTTGGAAAGTTTAGGATACATTATTATTATTTTAATAATTTCTTTCTTTTGTCACTTTCACGTATTTTCCACTATAATAGTCGGGCAATGTTTGAAATGGTCCATATCCTCTGCGCATGCGTTTCCATTCCGTCCACTCCATTAACCCTTGATTAATCTTCTTTCTCTCTCGCCGTGGCATTGGCAATGCACGGGTATTACGTTGTAACTCTTGATACCATGGGTTGGGTGCGTACGTGGGACATTCCGTTTTACCGTTTTGTGTTTTAACGTTGTGATCTGATCTTTACTGAACGTATAGACCCTATACAAAAATAATAATAAACTAGAATTGGGTACAAAGAATCTTAACCGAAAATAATTCATGTATTTGTAATTTCAAATCTAGGTAAGCACTAATGTGTTTTGGTGTGCTCAAATTATCTAAACTTTATCTCATTAATCTCAATGAAGTAACTTCATCTATTAATCTGCATTTTTAAGATTTAGCTATATTATAATAATTAGTAACTGGATTTTTTATTTACATATTTATATGTACATTATAAATTTTCTTATTAAAAGGTAATTAAATACATAGCGACTAAAAAAACGATGCAGTCGATGCAAAACTTATTTTCAATTAGTAATGTTACGTATATAATCCGTACAAATAAAATGAACTAATAAACCACTAGTGTCCTAAAGATTGAATGGACTCTGTAACGAATACTGATATACGCAGGTTTACTAACGAGTGAGTGATATTCATGAAAAACTATTATACTATCTTAAAAATATATTTTTTACAGATATTATATTAGTTAGGATTGCCCTAATGACGACTAAAGTGAAATTAAAAAAATAAAAGAAAACTTCCATTTGAATACTAACCACAATAATGTGATAAACATGATATAAAACTACGGCTACTTAGGTTTCATTCCGTAGATTAGCCGAACTAAATCTAACTTATTTATCCCGAAAACTTTTTAAATATAAAATTTAAAGGAATTTCCCGGCGAAAGTGGCCATATGGTCGCCCTACTCTGGCGCACCGGATGTGAACATTGTCCTTCGCTAGCCTTGGCTCGTTTATAGCAACAATTGTGCCAATCAGGGCTGACATACGGGTACATTCTTATTATATTAATACTATTTATCGTAAAAATATTTTAGAACTACACATATTTATAGATATAGCATTGCTTAAAAAAGACTTCAAAAAAGTATTTATTGAAATATATATCTTGTTTAATTTATACTTTGCGTTATGTACTAATATAATACAATGACTTATAAATAGTAATTATAAGTCATTTAATAGCTTACCTAACTTATTAATAGTATCGGAATTTAAAACGCTTTCTCTAAAATATAATACATCAGTTACATTTATAATACTACAAGTACGACATACATTTGTACCTAGATAATAATACACAGTACCATTATCGTAAATAGACCCGACAAAATCTGATTAAGGAACATCAAAAGTTATAAAGTAATTCAGACTGTAAATCACTGTTGAAAAACCACTTGACCCAAATTCAAAAATCGCCGTTCATGCGATAAAAAAATTTCTTCTGACCCATTTCCGAAATCGTTCGCATCCTCTCGCAAAAAAGGAGAAATAAGGTCAAAGACCGACTTCGTTGACCAACCATTTGCAAAGTAATGGAAAGATTGAAGTATACACACATAATTAAAAATGATTTATTGCGGAGGGCGAATGACCCTATCTCTTAGTAGTGCTGGAGTTTGACATCGATAAAAAATCTTATTTAAAATTTAAACTGTATTAAAAGAAAAAATATATACAAAATAATTTTGTATATATTTGTATCCTGTATCCTAGTATGTCAATCATTTGATATATAAAAAAATAACTGTCGTATATCCGTTGAGGGTATTATTTCAATAGAGTTCAACCACTCACCATTTTTTTTTATGGAGTTCTTCTTTGTATTCTCCACATAATTGTAACTCTCACTTGGTTTTTGTCACTTACTTGGTGGTACAAACAGCAGTACTCAGTATTTTTTTGTTCCGGTTTGAAGGGTGAGTGAACCAGTGTAACTACAGGCACAAGGGACGTAACATCTTAGTTCCCAAGGTTGGTGGCACATTGGTGATATAAGGGATGCTTAAAATTTCTTACAACGCTTGTCTATGGGTGGGGGTTACCACTTACCATTAGGTGGTCCAATTGCTCGTCCGTCTACCAATATCATCAAAAAAATCGCCACTAATAGTTGTAAAGACAATTATATCGATAGTGGAAAGAAAACATTTCTAAAACGCAAAAATTGTACTTTTAGAAACTGAGTTTTAACGTTATGTTACTAAATCTGATTTTCTAAAACTACCATAATGGCGCTTTAGCCATTCTTCTAATACACTGACGATATGTACACAGTCAGATCAACGTCTGTCGGTGTATGTAGCTAATCACATTTGGCTTGTAGTATGTCAGTGGATAAAATGACAAGGGACATTTTAGATCTTATGGTTGGGGGAACCATTAACGGTAATAATAATATATTGCTGCGTACGGTTGCGGTAACCACTTACGATATCGAATAAATAAAATATTGTTATAATTATTGTATAACATTAATAATTCATTATATAACATGAATAATTCATTATATAACACCAGACAGACTGGCGTCGATAAAGCAAATGGCTGGCTAACCTTAGATGTAACGGTTATCTACCAAATGATTGTATGGTTACGTCACGGTTAAAACGATATGCAAATTAGTTGGTTTCCTGTCACAAGGTTGTATTCGTACTTTAGTTCCTAATCAAACTTTTTGACTATCTAGAATATTGTTAAAGCGAAACTCGAATTATAGTTGATAATAGGAGTTTTATCCATTCTGGTATTTTTCAAACATATACCATTTTATTTTGCTTTTGCAACGATTTGGTCAGTTGTTTCTTAAATACATGCTTATTCAAAAAATGTTTTTTACATAAATAACGTAACGAATTTAATATCGATAAATTTATATCGATTAAATATACAACACTGCTCAGCATCTCTGGTACTGACCGCGGGCATCCGCTTTCGTCGTGGGAATGAAATCGCATCCCTTGACCCATACTGAGATATATCAGGAAAGTGATTAGCGATTTGAAAAAATACAAAATCTATTTTAATATTCGAAAATGAGACCACGAATAGAATTTAATCTAAGGAGTTCTTAATATAGAATATTACAAAGAGTTTTAATATTATATTTTTTATCGCAAAATGGCTTATGATAAAATTAGTGTATGCATAATACGGCAAAACGCTTCTTGGAAGCACAAATTATCTCTGACCAATACTATGCGATCCTTAGCGGTGACTTTGAACTTTAGGCACAGGAAAACCAAAGAGCAGTGCAGGAGTTCTTACAACAATAGTTTTTATATCTATGGTTTAAGGTTCAAAATAAATGCTTGAGTTTTCGTCAAACGCTTCATAAATAAGTTTTATATTCACGTATGCGATTCACAATATGGTCAGTAATTGTTTAATTTAATCGACATTTCGGCGTTCGGTGACAGGTCAACCGTGGGTTTCTTTGGGTTGGTTTTTCTGTGAATCATTAAGCCTTCAATACAACTTCCTATCAAAGACTTTTTATTTCTACCGATTATCAATACAAAAGAGAATAAAATATTAATACGATTTATAATAACAAGAATATGAAACTCATGCTAATCACGTCATATTGAAATTATATATTAAATACCTTCTTTGAAACGCACTGAAATCTGGTATGGATTTAAGTATATTGCCTCAGTAGTCTTTTCTGTAAGGCATTATAAAAAAGCGCTCATTTATTAGTAAATAATGTGGACTGATCTACTTTAACATATTTAATAGATTTTGAAATGTTTTAATTGCTATGATAACGCAAACGTTTAAAACAATTTTCACAAATAATGTTAATTGATAAGAATGATTATTATAGATTTATCATATTTCGTTTGTAGTGAGAAGTATCTTGTAAACAAATCTGAGTTCGTTTAGCTGCAATGAAATGTCGTTGAAGCGAGTTAGAGGGACAATGTCCTGGTTGTGTCATTCGGGGTCCGTGACCTTTCTGCCGAAATCTAGCTCTCCTACCGGCCTCCATTTATAAAGGATTGGCAGGACATTGTATGACCACTTAAATCAAACCGATTTGTATACGAATTATTACACGAGGTCTAAAGCTTGTGACAAATGATAAAAAGTTTTAAATATTTATAATACGGAATTTGAAATTTACGGTTTAAATATATAAACAAGTAACAGGGTTTTATTTAGTTTCCTGAATTATAAACACAAATTTAGACATGATATCTCAGTTCTTCGTACTTCGGTTTTTGATCAAGTAATCATCTGTTAAAACTCAAGAGTTCTGACCACTGAGCCGTCTCACCTCACATTAATTATATTCAAATACGTAATTAAAAAATAACTCATAATCAATGAATTCGTTTAATTTATTTTTTTATCAGCATTACTTTCAATTTATTTAACGTATAAATTAGCACGTATACTCTATTCTAACAATAACAGAAAAAAAGCCAAATAAAAACATTTGACAGCAAATCGACTCGATATCATTGGTTGAGAGCTTGATTAATCTATGATATTCCCTATGGATTTGCGAAAAAATAGCGTTTTGAGCGTCAACGAAACTAATCATAAACTCTAAGTAGTGCACAATATAGCTGAGTTATTAGCAAATCGCATGGAATACGTGATTTACGTATTTACGTAAGGTTTGTTTATCTTTATTTCTTTCTTCCATTGGAATAGGCTACCTAAATTATTTTCCAATTCATAAACTACCTAAGTAACTTTCTGTAGGTGGTAACATTTGATAAGCAACAGTGACAATCATTGTATAAATATAAGTAAAGAGAAGCTTACAACACCAAGATCATGACACACCTACCGCGAAGTCTGAAAATGTATTCAAATTTGCATGTTAACACATTCCAATCTTTTATATATATATATATATATAAATGATAAGATTTATTACACAATATATATAGATGATAAAACAGTACAGTTCGAATTCCATACAGGGTATATAAATTTTATTGTATATAGTTGAACGTGTATTTAATTTGAGAGAAAAGTAACTACTAAATTCCTCGTTTGTTCTTGGTATTAAACTTGTAATGTAACTAACATTACATAAATGGTAGCTTTACATAAATTTGAATCCTGTAAAATTACTACAAGTGGTTATAAAAGCGAATTCTAATAACGAATATATTTTGCCTGGTATGTATTTCGAGAATCGTTTGTCTGTGTATTATAAAAAAAAAAACACTTTGAAAGTGCGTACGTTAATATTAAAATACGAGTTTATCGCTGACAGAAACCAGACATTAAAATAAATAATCTAGAACTGACACGACATTTATGTAATACCTAAAAATAAAGCCGGTCAAGTTCGAGTCGGACTCTCGCATCTTAGTTTCCGTACAAAATATAGTTAATATCATATTTTTTTTTATATTGTATCGACTTCGATTACTTCAGATCGCTTACAACGCTGTATTGCCCAATTGAGAAATAATATCTTGTCAAGGAATTTTCAGTAAGCATATACAATACTTCTCTCCACCTCCGCTCCTCAAAATGTTCGTAAAGTTTTATGGACAACAAAAGAGAATAGAGATTGCGCCTTTGCAAAACAATATAAATAAATAAATATTGGACAACATCACATACTCTGATCCCAATGTAAGTAGCTAAAGCACTTGTGTTATGGAAAATCAGAAATAACGACGGTACCACAAACACGCAGACCCAAGACAACATAGAAAACTAATGAACTTTTTCTATATCGACTCGAACCCGGGACTACTACTCGACCACGGAGGTCGTCAATAGTTTAATATCTCCAGCGCTATACGAAACCTTTGTGTTAATAAATTAATACAATTTTATAAATTGTAAATTATTCCTCAAATGAGAAACAAATATTACGATAGTAAACGAACAAAGTCCGTTTAAATAAGTCTATAACTTACCTAAATATATTAAAAAGTACACGCGGGTTAAAATCTCCAATATTTTTTGAAGATAATGATAATTGCAATTATCAATAATATCATTTCTATTGGTTTGAATTTAGCATGTTAATACGAAATTATAATAGGCTAGAAGATGAGAAAATATACGTAATTTAATAGGTTGTACAGAGATTACACAGATATAGATTCAGATACACACCATGTTCAACAACAAGGCGTGAAGAGGCATCTTGTGGGTCGGCATGGCGAGGGCGACTAGTGCAGCTTATACTTGCTGACTGTACTAGTCGTTCGTCCTCGCGTTTGGACTCCACTTCCACTTACCATCAGGAGGAGTACCATATTCCTACCCGAATAGTATAACTTGCTTGACGTAATAAAACACATCATGACAGATTTAGAAGTGTTCACAATCGATTGTGTTTTCAAATCTTTTGATACTAGCTTGACTTTTTAAAATACTTCTACACTAGGATACTATTCTAAATCAAGATTCGTTGGAGCAAAATTTGTAATGGGGTAACATTGCGATCGAATTTTCCACTGATTCGACCACCAATTACTTGTTGTTCTCCTGTCAAAAGAAGCTATTTTATTAGCTCATATTGCCTGAAGAACGTTTATACATTGTATTCTAGTATTATAAATACGAAAGTAACTCTGTCTGTCAGTCTGTCAGTTGCTTTTTCACGGCCAAACTACTGAACCGATTTCAATGAACAACCTTGAACACCAAACCTTTCTTGATATTAGACATAGGCTTTTTTATGTCTAATACCTGAAAACCAACCCCCAAAACGCTAGTTTTGAAAAGTTGCTCGAATCAGTCGTACCAAGTACCAAAATAGCGTACCAAGGAGTTAATTCTTAAAAAAGATTCTGATTAAAGAATTTTCTGGAAGGAAGAATCGACAGAACAGACGAATGGAAACCGAAATGTAGGCGCGAACTCCAAAAAAAAAAGATATAATTAAAATGTAATCTCCTATAAATATGTTATTGTTAACACGACAGTAATTGTTAAGTTCAACTGATAGCTTTGTTTGTTTTGTTACGTGCCTACTTATTTTTAGATTGCAATTTTTATGATTTATATATATATATAATTTAAATAGGTAGGCATAGTTGCATATGGACCACTTGTGAGCGGTAACAATCGCACTATATGCAATAATAAGGAATGGTCTTTACAACGTCAATACGTTACTAACTTTGGGAAGATGCTATGTCCCTTTAGATTTGTGGTTATGATTTGTGGTCCCGTAGTTGCTTACTCGCCTTCCAAATCTGAACCTAATATTGCTGTTTAGCGGAAGAATATGTGTTGAGTGTATGGTAACTAACGATGTTGATGAACTACTGAATGGTCTAATTAACTAAATCTATACATATAATAAAATTGGTGTGTCTGTTTGTAATATAAAAATAACCTCTTTTTACTAAATGCATATGTATACACAGTACATATACCAAAATATCATATTTTTATTATTGTCTGTCTATTTGTTCAGGCTAATCTCTGGACCGATTTTGACAGGACTTTCACTGGCAGATAGCTGATGTAATAAGGAGTAACTTAGGCTACAGCAATAAGGTTTTTGTTAAATTAAAACGCGCACCTAGTCGCGGGCAAAGCTAGTAGTTAATATAACTTTTTTACTAACTATACTTCTTATAGCAATGGTCTGTGGTTAACGTCTAAAATATCTTAATATTTTTTTTTCATCAGATATTAATTAAATAATTTACTTAATGTAATTAATATGAATAACTCGGTCTAGATTCGAACAAAAAATAATTTACCGTTCAAATGTAGAAAAACTAAACTACGGATTTTTTTCACTTGAAAGAATTTGTTACACACCGAGCTACCTGGCAAAAAATAGCGTTATTTATTCTTGTTGTATATATTAACTGTTATTCATAGATTTGTATATTTCTAACAATAAATTATTTTTATCAAAAACGATCCAGATAATATAACGGACGACATTGACGTTCTTAATTGGATGATTTTTATTTCACAGATAAAATAACAAATACCACTAGAATCGAAAAATCTTTGCCAATAAGTATATTCGTAAAATAAAAAAAAAAAACAATATAGTATACTAAAATCTTTGTTACAATTTTTAATAATATAATTCTGATCGAAAAACCCTTTTTAATTATGGTATCCTCTATGCAGTGAGATCTTAACAAAAAATCCAATATGACATACATACAATTATTATACCTACTAAAACAACAGTGCAGGACATTTCAAGAAAATTAACTAACAATATGGACTTTACTGCAATCAAAATAAGAGTCACAGGTACACAATACGCGTTGATGACAAGTACTAAATGGGGGGAGATTCAAAAAAATCCCACACGCTTCCCAGGTCATTGGCGTTCGTCCTGTTAGGGTTCCTGGGGTATGAATGACCTTAGAACGCACTAACACACACATCTGACGCGTATGTAGTGCTCTGTCAATCTAAGTACGTATGTACTTAACGTGGACGTGTGCGTTAATGTATTTGTATTGTGGCGTCACAAAGTCTATAGATGAGTTTGTGATGATAAAAATAATTGTTTAGCTTAAACATGTGTTTAATATTATAAAAATAAAGTATCTTTATAATTATTAATTAATATAACAACACATGTTGGAAACTTGTGATTTTTATATGACTTAATAATTTGAACAAATTCAAAATTTGTTAAAAATGCTGAACGGGAGAGGGGGGAAATGTACATAATTAGTGACGTGTGAATACGCGGGAAATTAAAAAAAACAGATATTTAAGCTAACACTATAGATTTTTTTAATCAAGCTTAAATATTAGATATAACTTATTAATAAACTATTTGATTGTTATTAAACAGCTATAAAATAAATAAATCAATTGTTGCAAGTGCAAAAAAGCGTGGAGTAAAAATGGAATATGATGGATGTGGATTATCATATTTTCTATAATAATTAATTTTTTTTTCTATAATAGATTGTTAACATTTTCCCAAAACAGGCAAATGTCGAACAAGATAGAGCTTTATTAAAATAATTAAAGCATAAACAATCGAAAAAACGTATTTAATTTATCACCGAATTTAACATGGTTACACAGATAATAAAGACACAAATTAAATATCTGGCATTTCATGATAAAACATATTATACAAATAATTAAAGTAACTTATCATGAATAAATACCTAATTAGTGCACCTAAGTGTTATCAAAAAAAATTGACGCTTAAATTTAAATAAAGAGAGTCGATTTTAAAACACATTAAAAATGTATGTACAATGATTGAATCTCCTTGTGAGCTAACGTTTGAGTTTGATTCCATTGACACGATCAGTTTAAAAAGAAAAGGTGATGACGTATCAGTGAAATTTAAATTAGAATTTAATATTATGTACTCTTTTTAACGTCATTGTTATTTTACATAGTGATAGAGTTTTTAAATTGATATCAATTTATAAACGTAATAAAGTGTTTTTTCATTAAAATAAATTGTTTATAAGTTTTTAATTAATGAATGGTTTTTATTGTGACAAAATGATGTTGCAAAAAATTATCAGCTGTTATCTATAAAAACATCCGTAATTTTTTATTAGTAGCTACGTATTAAGAAAACCGATAAATTTAATAATAGAATTTAAAATTCTTAAGATTATGGATGAGACAGAATGTGCCTATAATATAAATATATATATTTTTTTGGATTTCAGTTGAGTTAGATTTCAGAAATAAAGCCGGTCGATAATAATGGAAACGTATTCCTAACCCACGCCTTTTAGTTCTGTACAGAGTCGGTCCATCTCCCGAACGCAGTTGATCACTGGCGGTTATCAAGCGCGCGCGTTCGATAATTCAAAAATGGAATCCGGGAAAGCCGAATTCCATTCCGCAAGGCGCGAAAAAAAGTATTCGAAAAAAGAACATTTAAAACTTTTGACAACATTCGATTTATTAAAAAAGATAGAAATGATTTTTTCAAAATTTTCTAGTATTGTAAGAAAATTTATTTTAGAATCGTTAATAATGCGGACTGAAAAATTAGTGAAAGTTTGTGTTTTATAAATTATTGGTTTTCTTTGTTTTGTGGCAGAGGGTGGGTAATGTATGCTTATTGATGAATATTTAAATAAAAAAAAAAAAAACTAAGTTTGTTAATATCAAAATGTCAATATAATTTTTACTTTAAATTGCATGCAAATTATTAAAAATTGAGACAACTCGCTTTAATCTCCTTTTTGATAAATTAAATTAATTTTATAATTTCAAAGCACTTAACAATATACTATTTATTAAAATAGTACCGACAAAAAAAGCTGTAATAATATTCTTTCTTTGTTATCATTTGAGATATAAATAAAAAAAAAAAACTTAAGATCTTTTCTCTGAAGAAGGGTTCAATTCCAAAAAAACCTAACAATATGATGAGCACTATATTTGAATCCTTTTATATTCGATATAAAAGAGCCTTAACTATATTTATTAAACCTTATCGAAAGTGAATTAAATAAAAAAAAAACTTAACATTGCAAAGGCTCCAAAAGTTATTAAAAACATATTTTCTACCATTCATATTTTGACATTGTATTGTTATCGTAAATGTTGTAATGTAATTATAATACTTAAAATACATATATTATTTGAAAGCCTATCTATTAAAACTATAAATAAATAATATACTTACGATTTTTTTGAAAGATTAATATATTTTGTAATTTTGTACTTTTGTTTTAATATTTACAAATCGACCTTTACCAAGAAATTTTAAAGCGACTTCAAACGTATCTCTGAGATATGTTTGAAACGGTTAAGTAGTGATGGAAGTTATTATCGATACAAAATTAAATTTATTTAATATTTTAACGAAGTACAAAAGTATTTTGTATGTTTATAAATTTAAAAGATGTAAGCAATCACGAATTACTTATTCGCGCCATTGCCAAATTTGTCATGTTATTAATTTGTGTTACTTACTTTTATAACCTAACCCAATTGCTATAAATGTCTGGTTACATACAATTAAAAGTACCACTTATCCGTGTAGACTGTACTTTCCATTAGCTAATAATAAACGTATTATTTATATAAAAGAATATAATGTAACTTTTAGTCTTTGCAAAATATTTTAAGACGACGTGATTCGTAAGTTTGAAAAAATAATTTAAATAATTATTTAGCTTTCTTTCCACGTGTATCCTCCATACCGCTTTGAAATAGCATGATGGATTACGCTTCAAATATTTGTTCAGCAGTGGGACGTTAACAGGGTTTTACTTAATTTGACTTTCCACCGTTTTCAATATCGATTTCAATATCGATTATTACAAGAAACTCCCTGTGACCATTTTTCTACAAACCGTAATGATTTTTTATCGATACCTAAATTACATACATAGGAAAGCATATAAAACATATAAATTAACTTGAAGCAGCGTTATTAATTAAAATGAAACTATTATCTTAATTAATACTAACATATTAAAAAAAAAAACGAAGGTCTGGACAAGTTACAAAGAAGATTTATTCGGCCGAATATTGAAACGTCACTAAAATATTTAAGTCCAACTCAACTATCTGAGAAGCCGTTAATTTAAATCGCATACGTCATTGGAATCACTCAAATTTGAGAGTGACTCAAGATAAGTAGTCTGTAGTTTAGTATTAGGCTCATTCAAATCAAATCAAATAAAAATATTATTTATTTAAGTAGGCTCATAAAAGCACTTTTGAATCGCCAAGCTACTGTGTTGAATGTAGTGTAAAGCTACCACCGGTTCGGGAAGTAGATTCTACCGAGAAGCACCGGCAAGAAACTCAGTAGTTACTCTTTTTTAAACCATGAGATCACTATCTACCGTTTTTTTTTAATTATTTGTAAGTGGTCACCTCCATCCATAAACATTGGCGAAGACTACGGTCAATGTGCTACTAACTTTGGGCACTAAGATGGTATGCCTGAAGTTATATTGGCTCACCTACCGTTCATGAACAAAATAACTAAGCATTGCTGATTGGCGGTAATACCGCCTTGGCCTTTGTGTATAGGGCTGGCACAAAGTCTTATTATTGAACCAAAAAACCAATAAAATATCCAACGTTAACTGATAATGGATTTCTTTATATTGGTGCCAAACTTTTTTGATTGATTTATAAATATATAGTATAGATAAAAAAAATATTGATTTCAACAACCCTAAAATATTTCAAAATCGGAATATTACTGTTGTACGAAGCTTTAAGTAATAGAAGACAATCTTCATTGATATGGACCAAAAAACGTTTCATTCTGATGAATACTGTCACCTGGCACCTGAGTAGAGTACTCAGGTGCCAGGTGCCCGGTGGTTAGAACACGTAAATCTTATCCGATGATTGCGGGTCCAAATCCAGGCAGGCACCACTGAATTTTCATGTGCTTAATTTGTGTTTATGATTCATCTCGAGCTCAACGCTGAAGGAAAACATCGTTAGGAAACCTGCATGTGTCTAATTTCAACGAAATTTTCACGTACTGGGGTAGCGTGGTGGAATATGCTCCATACCTTCTTTATCTTCCCTCACTTCCCTTATTACACAGATCGTATTTGTTTTTAACTTTTTATAATCTGACTTAAGTCAAATCCGTGATGCGGTGAAGATTCTTCACGTACAATCATCCCAGTTTCGATGTGGCTTTACGATTATACGTATAGTTCCTCTAGCTGCTTGGTTTTCCACTGACTAGCTTATGGGTGGGGATTAAAATCCGAGTTGGTCCATTAAAAGTTATATGGTTGTTCTGTAAATAAATTATTAGTAGCAACCTGTAATTTAAAAATGCCAGTGTATACAGTCCGCGTACTTTAAAAGTAAGGGCGTTGGTTCTGCACGTAGACTCTAAATTCGTACCGGATTTGTTGAAATTATCGATATAAGCGGACGAGAAATAGTCCATCTGATTGTAAGTGGTGACCACGGCCCTATGCCATCAGCATTGTAGGGAATACTAACCATTCCTTAGATAGCTAATGCGCCACCAACCTTGGGATCTAAGATTCCTTATTGTGCTTTATCCAATCAAAATAATAACAAGATACACCGAAGTTTGAAAATTTGCCGTGAATATCTATCTTGATTTTAATTGGTGCCTCTACTTAATATTTGTTTATACAATTGATTTTATCTATCTATTATTATATCTATATTTTATATTTATAACTATCAAGTGAAATTAATTTATATAAAAGTTTCCGCAATATTTAAAATCAACGTACTTCATTTGAACCCATAGACAACAATTTATATGCCGTTATATAATAAAGCCGTTATGCAATGTATACTTTACATTATTATAATTAAAATATAAATTCATTAAAATCAAAGACAGATAATTCTACGCACTTAGACTTCCTAGTCACATATCATGTGTTCTAACGCCAAACAGAAATACTAAGTCTTAAGTGCTGGTTTGGAGGGCGAAATCCAGTGTAACTACAGGCTCAAGGGACATACTACAAAGTTCCCAAGGTTGCTGATACATTGAAGATATGAGGAGTCGTTAATATTTCTTACAGTGCCAATTTCAATGGCAGGGGTGACCGCTTACCATCAGGTGGTCCATTGTATTAATTGAATATTCCTTGAGCATTTTATTTTATCCTAGTTGTGCCCGGGATTCCGTGCGCGATTGAATTTAAGTTAATTGGATATTGCAGCGTGACTTTATTTTTATTTTAACATAAAAGTAGCCTTAGTTACTCCTTTACATCAGCTATCTGCCAGTAAAAGTCCCTTCAAAATCGATCCAGCCGTCCCAGAGATTAACCCGAACAAACAGACCGACAAAAATTGTAAAAAATGTTATTTTGGTATATGTACCGTGTATACATAAATATGTATTTAGTAAAAATCGGTTATTTTTTTATTACAAACAGACATTCCAATTTTATTATATGTATAGAATACTTGTAAAATATTTTATCAGCGAAGATTCTGCTGATTCTGATTGAACGAATTTTAGAAACGCCTGAGGAGGAATGCGATGACGTATTCAATTGGCATAAATTCCTGGTTTTGTTATATCAATAACATGCATAATCAAAGTAAAAATAGGCATTATTATCGTGTACGAGTCTAAAAATAATCATCCACTTTTAGACTTCTTATCTTACGAACGGATATGTAGAATCGTTTTAATAATTTATATATATATATATTTATATGTTGTTAAAAACAACGTATATCCTCGGCCGAATATATAAGAGAGATATTTAGTATTCATTTTTTAAAATATCTTTGAATATTGCAAAAACTTTTTTATGCAATAGCAATATCGCAATTATTAATAATCACAATTATTATTTACATAAAACTCTTTGAGCAAGTCTATTACACATAGTCTTTTACAATATAATAATAACAGTCTGTCTCGGAGAACACGTAAAGCTCGATGAGTCCATGAGTCCTGTGTTTGATCTTTTTCAATTGGATTGGTTTGGAATAGGACTGTAGGTAGAGTATAGATGACTGATGATGATGACAAAAACGAAGGTCACCTCAAAACTCCCTCATTTATAAACAGATTTTAAAAAAGGCTTTTAGATTTGGGGTATACTTCCCATTTAGTCCCAATTATATTTAAATATAATAGGTTGAAAAAAGTTCGAGTGTAATTAGTATGGCCTCGAATTTTATTTATCAGAATTTTGTTCTGATTTTCTGACTTTGTTTTAGAGCCAAGATGGCTCAGCGGTTAGGACGCGTAAATCTTAACGATAGTTGCAGGAACAAAACGCTTTCAGCTCCACTGTCTTTTCATGCTTTATGCTTATAAAACATCTCGAGTTCGACGAGCTGAATGAAAACATCATGAGGATGCCTGCCACATATGGTCCATCATAAGCCGTATTGAAACGTCGTGGTATATCAGCTCCAAACATACGTATTCCTCAAGAGGTGAGGAGGCCTTAGACATTTACGGGCTGTTCCTTTTCTTTGAATTTCCCATTCAATCGTAATCGATTCAATATCGATAGAGCGATATTTTGTAAATGTTTTTTTTTTCATTTACTTGAATTGTTTTCTGGTGACAGATAGAGCTGGCTTGATTTCCGCCTAAAGAATCAGAGCTGCGATTCAACGTGAAATGTTGCTTTCTTGCCAACATTCCACTCGGTCATGATATGTATCGTAATTATTTTGATATTTTGATTTGTTTCTTGAATAATATCTATGATTAAATAATGTTTAATTACTTTTAGTGCACTTGAAATACATGTAAATTGACTTTCCGGCCAGATCCTATAAAATAATTTGGTACTTTTTTTTATCACAAATACACTGACAAACCTCGCAGTTTTTACGTTTTGTAATCGTAATGTTTCAAGTTATTTGTTACATTTTATTAAATAAATAGATAATGTCATAAATAAGATTAGCGAACATTTCTGCGTTTAGATGTTTCAATCACGCTAGAATTATTGGGCAACAGTGCGATTCTGTAGGAAATCACTTAACTTGAAACTTATTCATTTTGATACGTGAATCCTATCCTATATTAAATTATTGTAATTATAATAGACAGGTTCTCATATTACATTTGGACATTTCACGCTCGCTTTCTGATGTGAGTTTTTTCTAACAGAATACTAAAGCAGTGCTATTTTGTATGAACTCACATCGTAATTCAATCTGAAATCTTGAAAGTTGGTTTATGATACGTGTATCCTTTAAATGTTTCAATTATTGGAGTCAATTTCGCAACTAAGTTTTTGATACATCATGGTCGTATTCGGCGGTGACTTGCGAGTTTGTTCTTAAGGAATATATTATAATATAATATTTGATAGACAATTTTATGAATTTACAGTTATTAAAAAGAGAAGTCCTAAGAACCAGACAGTGAATAGAAAAACAAAGGACGGTCATATTATATAACTGACAAACAACAAGATAAATTGCTTTTCATTATTATTTATGATTTGACGTTTTCTAATACAATGACACATTTAAATATATACATATTTGTATACACACAGATAAAAAAATCTGTCGATTTTGTAAAACCAGACGTAAATTGAGTTTATTGGAACTTTTTCCAGCACACTACACCAGTGCCGGAGCACATTTCGTCACGACATACTTCAGCGTCTATATATTAAAAAAAATATGAACAAACATTCTTAACATATCCCAATCATATTTTCTAAAAGCATTTTTGTAAAATAGCCTTTTAAAAAGCAAAGATAATATATACGTAACGTGTATAACGTGATAAGTGAAGTGAAAATTTGTCCCTAAACGGTAAATAAAATATTATATTATATTAATTACGTTATACTTTTTATATTTTATATTTATTTATGCAAACCTACAACTGCAACTATACTTAAAACTATTCTAATACTAGAACATGTACATATATATATGGTTTAAATAATTTCCTTTTTAAATCATATGTGGCTATAAAAAAAATCCTTGTACTGAATTTCAGGCAACTTTTTCGTGTAATTCCGTGTGATTCCGCGTCAACGCGATATAGTAATGCACACATTTAAAACATCTGATTGTGCGAAAAATGTAGGTTATTTCGAGAAACAAGTGAGCAATTTATAACGATATACATTCGGACAAGGACGTTTCTCTGAACGAAATAGCACGTGTCACTACCGCATGGCGACGAATTATATGATTGTATTTTTAATTAAATAGATCACGTTAACTCAACAATGTGCGTACGGTATGATTAAAAAAAAAAAAAATTAATTAATATTATGTGAAAATCTTTATCAATATGACAAAAATTAAAAAAATCTTTATAATAGATAAAAGTTTTTAGTAGATAAACGATTAAACCCCCTTTTTATGATAAAACCTGAATGCCAAATGCGTCAATGTCTAGTTTTTTTAATTAGGATTTTTTATTCATATTAGAATAAAACCAAAAGCCGCAAAAACCTTAAAGAAAAGATCGTACTTATTTCTTAAAGGCCGGCAACGCACCTGCAACCCCCCTGGTGTTGCAGATGTCCATGGGCGGTGGTAATGACGTTCCATCAGGTGAGCCTCCTGCTTGTTTGCCCCCTATAACATAAAAAAAGTATTTTTATACCATTGGATGAGTAGTGGTCGCCATCGTCCATAGATAGATGTGAGAAATTTAAGTCATTCCTTCAACGTCAAAGTACCAACAAACATGAGATATAAGTCGTTACGTCAGTTGCCTTTTATCATATTTACAAACCGACTTCAAAAAAGGAGCAGGATCTCAATTCGACTGTATTTTTTTACCATTCAAACTAATAATCTTACTATTACATATAAGTATGTGAGTGTATCAGGTGCACTCATAACGTCCAATGGGACAGCAATTTCACAAAAATGGGGGGAGTTCAGGAGCAAAAAATCAGTATTACACCGTATTAAACCGGAACATAGCTTTACTAAGTATATATATTTGATGGTAGGAAATTTTATGAGTAGACCTTGCTAAAGAGTTTACTTAGATAGGTTTACACAAACATTCCAGCAACTTTGATATGAGGATGGAAAACCCTCGGCTCCTGTATGAACGAGCCTTTACAACAAATGCTGATTTTTTTGTATAACTTAAATATTTTAGTCATTTAAAAATAGAACAGCATTAGGGTCTTTCCGATATTCTCAGATGGTTAGATCAAAGCTACTATTTTAATTTATAATAAATTTTACAAATGTTTATTTTTACTACCAGAAGATGTTACAGTGCATGACTGACGTACAAATGTCTTCAGAAACTGGACATTGTTTACTAATTGGACAAGATTATTATGATTAAGGTATATTAAGATGGCACACGGACAAATCGGCTAATCTCTATATCCTTCCTTGGAGTTCAAGCTTGCTTCATATGAAATTACATCAAATTCGTTTCAGTGTCTTAGCCGTAAAAGAGATACAGACAGTTAGACAGAGTTACTTTCACATTTATAATATTAGTATAGATTTAATACACAGGAAAATCTATGGAATATTCTAGCTAGCTAGCTACTCGTCCCGGCTACACACGGGTACAATACAATTTATCCGGATAGGAAATTTGAAATTCTCAGCATTTCCTTACTATAATATGCATGTATAAATCTGATATATATAAACTTTCCTCTTGAATCACTTTGTTTATTGTTGAAAACCGCATCAAAATCCGTTGCATAGTTTAGAATTTCCAAGCTTAAAGACGTTGGGAAGTGACTTTGTTTTATGGTATGTACAGAAGATTTTCTGACAATCGTTTATCTAACGAAATGCAGAGTAGAGTGGCAGAGCACGGTCTACTTCTTAAAAGGACAGACATAGTTAAAAGGTAACTGTAAGACACTTGAGATCTATTATCTTATTCGTAATTACGTTTTTCTAGAGCGTGTTCGTTTTCATAGAGATAAACCTCATCTAATAAACTATTAATAAAATCTTTTATGTACCACTTCGCCCTAATATTTTATGATTAATCTTATTTTCCGGTTGCCTAATAATAATAATGAAAGAATCATTGAGATTTGTTGGGAAAAATTAATTGTATTTATTCACTTTTACATCTATACACCGTATGTGATTGAAGTTTACGAGCCTCGGATTTGGGTATATAAAACGTATTCTCATTGTATTATCGATATTCACAGTAGCATTGATCACTTTGATAAAATCAGTGATAATCATTGTATGTGCAAAAGAAGTAAGGATAAGCTTATAACGCGATGTTTCCGACTCCGCAAAGTCAATAAATAATTCTTGGGGCAAGGTATCAAGGTAAGGTAGGTTTTTATAATAAAATTCCGCAGACATTTTTAACTTTGCCGTTTCATAGATTTAAATCATTTGTAAAAAATAAATTGGTAAACAAGGAATATAATTTAATACAAGATTATATAGATGATAAAAAAGCGTGGAGTTAATGCTTGTTGACTTCCAGTCAGGAGACATAACATACATATATAATTGTATTTGTAAATTTACAATTGTTAAAACATATTAAACATATCTATGCACGCTCGTTCTCATGTTACAGCAAAGAAATTAAAGAGTTTGTCAAAATTCTTGAAGTAAATAAATGTTAAAAGGAATTTTAGTCTATGTATAATCAAAAATCATTCGAGCAACGAAATAGTCCTCTACCTAACAAAATAATAATATTAATAAAATGCTTCTGTGCAATCAAAATGAAGTTCTCCTGACAGAAATTCAGACTTCGCAATCTGAAATTGTAACTAAACGATCACGAGATATTATACTTTACAAGTGTCTGCGTAAACATACATATGGTACATAGGTACACTTTCTATCTCTTTTTATCCCCAAACTTCCATATTTCAATCGCAATCTGACATCGTCATCCCCGTCTTATCCTTCCCCACCACCATTACATTTATTTAAAGATGATGGTACTGTTTATTCTTTTATTACTGTTACTAAATACTAATAAATTCGTTTCTTTATTAAAGAGAATACTTATAAAAAACGTTATCAGTACTTAAAGGCACAATATGTTAATGTTTAAGCCAGACGCGCGTCATGATGTCACCGGATTACTCAGAGTAACAATAATTTTGCCCAATCCACGCAACTACACCTAGGTCATGTACTCGTACATCCGTAAATATTACGGTCAAATCGAATATAATATTTAAAATTAGAAATACATTGAAATTTAGGTAAATATTTAAATCTATATGAGACCAATTTTAATGTATACCAATACCTATTAGAAGAAAGGAAAGCTAGCAGAAAGAAAGAAACTGGAAGACACACACACACATTGTGATACTTATTGGCGATCCGTCTAAAATGAATATGTCCTAGTCCTGTCAACAATGTTGATGGTGTATAAACGATTATGTTGGCTTCTTCGGAACCATATTGGTCAAACAGAAGTACTGTTTATTGTTGTAGTTTTTGTTACTATACTTACCTTTGAAGGGTATTATGGTTTATCTGGGTAGCTGGAATTTTATACGTTACATCGTCTTGTTCTTGTTCATCGTTTGTATTGCTTTTTCCCGAATTAGAGGATGAGTGAGCTGGTGAAACTACATACAAAAATAATATGACATCTTAGACATAACGGTTGGTGGCAGATTGATGTTGGAAGGAATTATGTGAAGGATTATTGTAATGATTGAATATTGTGAAAATTATTGCAAAAAGAACAGATTCTGCTTCCTCTTAAGACTCTTAAAACACAAGATAATATTAGAAAATATATAATATATAAATATAATCTTATAAAATAATACGTCTTACAAAGCTAACTTTAGTTTGGTAAGAGATAGCCATAAACTAAATTCTATACAATGCTTTTTCTAATTTAAGGATCAACAAATTTGATGAATATTAATAAAATAAATGGAGCATTGATAGACTAACGGAAAGTTTTCAAAACTTAGATCATCTTCCATTTTAAAATATAACAGACAAGACTTGTTTCGGACAGCTTCAAGAGTGATTAAGGAAATAAACATATTCAAACTTAATCCTAAACAGTCGACGATGGATTTGTAAACACTATGTCAAAACAAAATAAATATCTGTTGGTACGCGTGATCACTTTTAAATAGTTTGCAAAAATTACGCCATTACTTCGAAGTGGGTGGCTCTGGCCTTCTGCATTGGATGAACGAACTCGTTATTTTTAAACATCTTTTAACACCTGCCCAGTTCGCGAACTTTTGGATTGGAACTTGATCAGATATAAGATTGTATTAGATGAGAATCCAGGAAACTAACGTTCCGAATATCTTCCGTAACTGCCCAATATTGCTAAGAGTTTATACTACTTTCTCGATTAGATCATTTTATATTTCTTATTTATATTAATGACGGTGGATCAAATGGGAAACATGATGGTAAGTGGTCCCCTACTCATACACATTGGCACTGTGAGAAATACTAACCATTCCTTACATCCAATACGACACCAACCTAGAGGACAAAAGTATTATGTCCATTGTAACTGTAGTGTTGCTTTGAGAATTATAAATATAAAAATCTCTTGTCTTGATAAGAGGGATCGAAATGTCGACATTATTTTGATATTTGAATGATTTTTAAGAAAATCATGAATATATTCTTAGTAATATCATATTTTTTTCTATAAGTGGAATATTTAAAATCAATGTTTTCATTTGTTTCAGGTCGATTAAGCTGTCCAGGATTGCCACGGATGTCACCATTTACGCACAAACAAAATATTTTATTTAATTATATTTTAATCAATAAAGCACAATATATTATAAAATATGTTAAAAAATATATAAGACCTTATTGGGGGTAGTTTAATTGTTTTATAGCATTTGCAAAATGTATGAAAGGTGATGAAAAACAGAACATGGTTATAGTATTTAGAGTGGCGGCTCTAATCACTATAACTTTACGAATTTCTGCTAAAGTCTGGATGGTGTTTGCAATGTTATTGAATAAGGAAACTACTTCTGTATACACGATTGAGGTCAAACTACTCATTAATTTACGAAAAGATAGAATTTTAAGGAATTCGTAATAACGTAAACGTTTAAAATCTTAAATACTAGCAAAATCAACTGGGCAATATCGAATTTGACTATATTTTACCCATATTTATTCATTGTACTGACAAATCTAAGACAGGTCTATAAAACTTCATACTTCTTAATTTGGCTTCTTAAAATTACAGATACAAGGCGTCACAACCACTTTAAGGGTCTCAAAGTGATCAACTTTCGTTTCACCAACAAAGTACTTCAGAACGAAGTCGACGAAGCAATCTTGAACCTTCACGTTCAGGAATTAGAACCTAGACATAATATTACCATAACAGATGATCATTTTACTATAAATCTTCAAGTGAATAGAGTAACTCGTAATAGTCAAGGGAATAAAGCGTCTGTACCATACACAGAGAGTTCGATCAAGTTGTCGAGGAAGGATTTGAAGATTGGGAAGTGGGTGAAGGTCAACGTGACGAATATGGTCGCGGAATTCTTTAGATTGCCGAGGGAGAATCTAGCGATAGTAGTGAGAGTACAAGACTCGAAGAATAGGATAAGCTTGGTTGTGCCGCATCCGAGCTCAGAATCAAATAATGCATTGGTGAGTGAACATTTTTTTATACAATTTATTTCAGCTGTGCAAATAATGTATTTTACCTCTAAATAGCAATAGTTTGTATTGCTGTTTTCTGCCACTGCTACTGAGTGTCTTGCTGATTCATCTCTGTACAATCTAAAGTCTGAACCGGTGATCATCAATGATGTCAAAGTTCTTGTAAAAGCCTTTCTTGGGAGTGAGTCAGCATATTTACAAGCACAATTTAGTTTTCATGGTGATGGCGAATTATCGGCTATAGGAATAGTGAATATGTAGACTTGTACAATTTAAAATATATTCTTCAGATTTAGAGAAAGACTAGCATTTGTAGTTATCCGATTTAGCACTTATGAATCTTTAACAAATATTGCGCGTTCAAACACGTACAAACCCTGTTGAATTTGCTTCATATGTGTTTACAACCCATCATTGCAAGGTGTAGTAGGAAAACCTCGTAGAGAAACTTGTATGTGTGAGATGAACAGTTTAAGTGTCTCCTACAATCCATATTTGATAAAATTTACTCAAAATCTACAACAAAGGAACAATAGTCCTCGCCCCAGCTCTGGGATGATTCGAAGTTTAAGTCACTTTATTTTAATGTAGAAATATTAATGACGTCTTATTATGTAAACGACTAACATTGTTGTCCAAGGGTAAATAGTTTAAATTAAAATGAATTGATATATAATGAGTTTTATAATCATGAATCATTACATTGTTCTCAATAAATTTCAATTTTAACATACGAGATAATGGCAATAAAAAAGTCATAAATTAAGTTTTTGAAGCTCGAATAATTTTTTCATATCTGGCTCTTTATATCGAATTGACCCATTAGCAGGTCAATATCTGGGTCAATCGACGTGATCTGAAGACGATTGTATTTATGTACCGTCAAGGAGAAAAGGCTAATGAAATATAGTGTACGGAGTACAATCGCGTATACATCACTTTTTTTCTTACGTATTATACTTTAAAGGGATATCATTGATTCCTTGACATAAAATCGCTCTTGACATACTAAGCCGTTAGTAACAGATATCGTTAAACAGTTGTATTACTGATACTTTTTACTTTTTATTAATTATTTTGATGTCTATCGTTAACTAGGCATTCTTATATACTAAAGATTTCCTGGGTAGAGCATTGTTGAAAACAATGGGAGCAGACCTTGTCACACAGACATGTTTTCTTTTAAATTTCTGAGGAGTCAGGATGAATTAAATTCTATAACTAGATGAACGCAGTCTCTTGCATTGCAAGGAGTAGAAATAACTTTTTACATCGATATAAATGTTTTCAAAGATTGACTAGGTATTGTAGGACTCTGTCACAATTTTTAGAAAAATAATTATTTCGCTATCAAATATCTATTGAAAAGCGACGGTCAATATTTTTTATTTCCCTAAATTAATTTCCAAGTGAAGCGTTAGGGCCCATGTTATAAATTGCGCGAGTAGCCCTCCTTTGCAAAACAAAAATCGTCTCGATATTGGCCTCATTACCTCAAAGTAAAATTATGTATAAGGTAAGCCAAATTTACATCCAAAACGTCACCACCGCAGACTTTTTTCCGTCTGTAGCTGCAGTATTGAATCAAATTAACTTATTTAAATGATTGACTATTGTAGTATCTAATGTTATATCGTTATAAAGTTATATTAAGGAATTCTGTTTTATCAATACTTATTAAGGGCAATTTACAGGTACAGTATTTTTTTATATTTATAAATTATGTTTTTAATATAAACAATGTTAGCTTTTTTACTATTTCACAATTAACATTGTTAACGTTCTCCTGCTTACTAACTGATAGAAATAACTCATTTTTGTTAACGAGGAGGAGAAAAAATTGACTTAGAATAGACCCCAGAGGGACCCCAAATTTACTGAAGCCCCATCTCTTTCCTTTTATATGAACCCTTTTGTAGCCTGCAAATCAGTGTTTAGTGCACATAATTAGTGCAAAAAACCCAACAGCAATAAATATAGTGACTTCAAAAAAATTTCATTATATTAATATCGAGCCCCTTGTAAATCCAAATTGTTGATTTCTTAACAACTCATAAAATGCGCTCCATCCATATAATCTGAGATCTAGCATCCTTTATCACTGTAGTTGAACGAGCTCTCACTTTTCAAATTGGAATGGAGTAATGATGATGAGCGGTAAAATAATACAAATGAAAGCGAAAGTAGCTCCGTCTGTCTGTCTGTTAATCTTTCACTGGTTAGTTTATCTGGCTAAGCCAACTAAGCAAGCTTGAACTCCACGGAAGGACGTAGGCTTCTGTTGTTATACTTAAAAACTATGGAAGCCACCTAACACTCGGGCGAAATCTAGTAATTAATAAAACTTAACCCAAAGAGATCTGCACCTAACCCTAATGTATTAAAATGATTGAAAGAAAGTTTTGAGGAATATTTTAGATGACTACGCGTAAAATGATCAAGGAAGTAGTAACAGAAAACGTATGACGTAAATGTGATTTGATTATACGAAGACTATAATTTTTTAACGCAAAAAAATGCGATAACCTAATTTAAAATGATTGCTAATTGCACTTAATTTTACGATAAAAACTTTTAATTGTCATTATTTAAATCTTTTTAAATAAGCATTTAAATTGGCTTTAAATTTGTTGCTAATTTTGCACACCTTACATTGACGGCGAAAATGAATTCTTATAAATTTATTATATTATATTTTGATACACTTGACTCTTGAAATATTTATTTATATTAGATAACTTATTTCAATATTTTTTGTGTATTCTTTAAGATATATATATTAGATATATCTCTAAATATAAAAAATAACATTTTTTTAAACAATTATATTAGCTTGTTTTATGCAAGTCCACCTGGGTAGGTGCCACCCACTCATTAGATATTCTACTGCCAAACAACAGTACAATCTATAATCTGGGCCCAAAAGATTCGTTGAGATGTAAATTTAAGTAAATAAAAATAATGACTATCGCCTTTCAATTTGTTTTTGATATTGTTATTATATTCGCAAAACACAAATGATTTTTCCAGATATTGTGACGTAAATACTATTAATACTAGGACCAAGCATAAAATTGTTACTTCGAGCACCCGATTACGCAGGGTTACTAACTCTTTTGTGGGGCAATTTATACGTTTTCAATCCCAGAAAACGTTCCAAAACATTCAATTGTAAAATTTTAAATAATCGTTAAAGAGCGTTTGTGTTGTAATAATTAAAATCACTTCTACATTGAATAAAGATTTTTGACTTTGACTTTAAGTACTCAGGATTGCTGTATTCCGGTTTAAAAGGTGCGTAAGCCAGTGTAACTACAGGCACAAGGGACATAACATCTTAGTTCCCAAGGTTGGTGACGCGTTGGTGATGTAAGGAATGGTTAATATTTCTTACAATGCTATTGTCTATGGGCGTCGGTGACAACTTACCATCAGGTGGCCCATTTGCTCGTCCTATACCATATACCACAAAAAATAATAATTGAAAGAGCATTATTTCCCCGCGGTTGCAGTTTTCATGAAATGTTACTTAGTGAAAACGTTTTTGTTGCAGATGCCATATATAGAAGTAAGCCTAAGAGACAATTCGCACAAGAGAACCCGGAGAATGATCGGGATGGACTGCACTGAAAACTCCAAAGAGGCTCGGTGTTGCAGGTACCCGCTCTCAGTCAACTTCGAAGAGTTCGGCTGGGACTGGATTATCGCCCCCAAGCAGTATGATGCCAACTACTGCAGCGGCGAATGCCCTTACAGTTTTCTGCAGAAATATCCTCATACTCATTTAGTCCATTTGGCCGCTCCCCAAGGCAGCGGTGGCCCGTGCTGCGCCCCAAGAAGAATGAGCAGTATTTCTATGCTGTACTTCGACCACGATTTGAACATCATCTATGGAACTATTCCTGGCATGGTCGTCGAGAGCTGTGGCTGCTCATAGCGACCGCGTCATCAATGATAGGTACCTTGGACATTCGAAGTTATTTTGGTTGTTTCTTCTTTCGTATAATTATTTGGGGCTTTAAGTGTAGTGTTCGTTTCTATTGTGATACATTCGGTTGAAGACTGCGAACCCTTGTGCTGTGTGCCGTGAGTGTGACTATGTACATTTACTACTGTAGTAACATCTAGCGTAAATTTCATTTCATCTTTCAGATTTTTAGATTCATACAATTTTGAATTTTATTCGTATTATGTAAAGTTGTTTTTAAATAAACTCGAATCAATCAACCATTATAATCTACTTATATATTTTGTTTTTATTTATGTATTTGTGTAGTTGATTAATTATTTATACTGTCTTTGTATACCTATATTTAAGGGTACATTAAAAAAAAAATAAGCATATTTTTTACGTTTTTATGTCCTTTGATTTTGTTTATTTCCTTAAAAAAAAAAAATACGTCAGGTATTTTCGATTCAATTTACTTTTCTTTTAAAATGGCATTTATATTCGAAATAAGATCTTAATTCAAATTTAGTTAGTAAGAGACGTTTTCAATTGTAAGTAGCAAAAATGTAACGCGGGCACAATATTTGTTTTAATTTGAATGCAGTATGTAATATAATTACATTAAACTTATCATCGTTCGAGCGTTGAACTAAGGAGCAACAATAGGATAATATGGTAATGAGAACCATACAGAGATTCCTTAGCAATCATCAAAGGAATTGCATAAAGGTTTATGAACCAACACAATCAGCATTGTTTTACATTTTTTTTTATAATATTTTTTTTGTGCCTGTGATTTAAAATTTCGTATCTTTTTAATCTGTCGCCTTGTTAGTTAGGTGAATGTAAACGAAGTGCTCGCCAATGACATTTCATCCTTAGACAGAATATAATTTAAAAAATAAAAAATATATTAAATGTAAAAGCAAAGAGTTTTACTTTACTTTTAAAAATACTTACCAACAATTAAATATAATCTGTTTTTACGTTGCAAATTATAAGAGTATTACAATTAAAAAATGATTCATATTCATAAAACATCGTTTCAAGTGTAAAAAGTTTTATGCGTTTATTGTCTGTACAGATTTATCATTGGTAGCATTTTTTTTTACGAAAACTATCAAATTCTAATTTTAAGTAGATAGTCTATGTAATTTGATGTATTTCTAAATGTAACGTATTTTGTGAAAATTTCTCTCGACATTGTTTGGATCTCGATCAAAATTATATTTTTTATAAAAAAAGTGGTTTTTACTAGGTTTAGCGGGTGGTGCTTAAATGTATGTTTTTTTTATTTTCCAGTACCTACCCATTGAAATGTTTAAGCGTATTATGTTGAAGGAATGAGAGAATATTTTTTTTTTTTTAATTTCGTTCGTAAGTTTTAGAAAAAAAGGTTGGATTTAGAATTTTTCAAAATTGGATCTCATTTTGAGGCAACCGTTTAACTAAATGCCTTGTAATAGATCTCCTGTCGCTTTTGAGGTTTTTGAACTGCGTTTATGTAATGTTTCTTTACAAACATTTTAGCAATAAGTTACCGTTCCGTATATCCGTAACACGATAAATATTGTCAAAATTTAACTAACAAACTCTTGTCATAATTGATCTATGAAATAAATTTTCAATTCATATACAAACAGTTTTGTTATGATTTATTACGTCCTTTTATTTATTTACTAGTATCCGTCGCTTGTAGGAGGGAGAGGGGGGGGGGGTTCTTAGGTATCCTATATTAAAATTTGAGATGACCCGTTGAGTAGTAACAACGTGAAAGTGTAACTAACAAATGAACGAAACAAATGATGAATGTATGCGATTTCGAGTTGTCACAGTTTGCCAATATATACTTGTTGCATTTTGTACGAAAGGGGCATAAATATAATTCTTATAATATTTATAAACTATTTGTATTTTGCCTTATAGACAAATGACAACAAGCGTACCAATTAATATGTATTAACTTGGGTTAGCTAAAAGCTTATTAGAATATGTTCTGGAAGTAGTTTTGTATGTGTGTATGCTGCTTGCTTATGGTGGATACTTAGATTTGACATGGACCTAAAAATTTATTTAATGTTTTAAAATTTATTTAATGGATATTAGAGTCACAAAAATGCAATATCATTTTATATAACATTGAAAGTAAGGTTGACTAGTTAATCAGAATTCAAAATAATAGGTAATTATCGCTTTTTTAATTCTCAACATCCAATATTATGTAAGAAAATCTTACATTCTTGAATATGATAAAAAGTATTTTAAAGTAATACGAAAGTCATCAAAATAATTTCTAGATAAATAACTTTAGAATAAAAATATGAAAAATATGAAGTATACAATGTGACATGTTGTTTCATTACCTGTGCTATAAAGGAATAAAAAAAAAAACATTGTTTCATTACATACTGTCATTTATAACAGAAGGTAATCAAATTTGAATTTGGAATGAAATTTTCAATTAATTTATGAAACAAAAATTAAAATAACAATGTGTCATGTTGGGTTTGTAACTTATGTTTTATCTGTGCCGAATGAGGAATAATAAAAAACATCGTTCCGTTGGCGGTCGTTCTCTCAGAACAGCCACTCTTTATTTATATAAACTTTAAATTATTTACACATTCTGTTTTTCCTACTTTACATTAATATACTCAACGTTATTAAAATACAATCAAAACAAAAATATATAACAGAAATAGACAAAGATTCATGTACAATTACATTTACGAAAGTGGGAGTTGGACTAGTATACCCAATTAGAAAAAATAAATGTCCCCACGTATTTTTTATCATATTTCTTCTAAAAGTATTTCATAAATGTTGGCGAAGATAAGATATATAAATAATTGTGTTACAAGAAATAAGCCAACAATTTATTAAATACTTCAGTCTAAATATATTGCTTAATCGATCCAAAATATACAAGAAATTAACGCTTCTTTTTTTTTCCTATTATTGTACCTGTATCAATTCTAAAAACAATTCCTTATTTTATAGTTGATATAAAATAAGTTCATGGCATTAAAACGAAACGTTTCAACGGAAACGGAAACAGTACGATTACTTTAAGTATTACACACTAGGCTAATTTTCTGAATGTGCACAACATCGAGTAGTGTCAGTCTATAATAGGTTGGATGGATTTTGGAGTTCCATTTAAAAGAGGTAATGATGCAGCACAATGTCCTCGAGAAAAAGCTATAAAAAACCAGCACAAGGTATGGCAGTGTTATACATTTGTCGAATGCGTAAAAAAAAAAACTTAACCTTACAAATGAAACATCACAGATTTTTAAACCTAATAATTAAAAAATGCGATATTGAAAGAATGCCATGATCTCAACCGAATCTCCGATAGAAATAGTAAGGTCACACAGGAAGTTATACAAATCTATTTCTAAACGCTAAGTATATACAAAATCGCTACGTACAGCGACACAAACGAAACGTGGTCGTAACACTGAAACTTGAGCCGTTATATTTAAAAAGGATCACAGTGGAAAAAGTGATAAACTTACGTTTTAATCTAACCGTCTATAAATATAATATATGTAATGTAAAGTCCACGTTATGGCAAGTTTCTACATAAACGCTATCACTTGATTGTGACACTAAAATTTCTATGCCTACATTCTTAGAAAAATTCATTCGCTATATCTGTACAATATCTGCAAGTCTTAAAAGTCATCGAAATCACTATCACTCGAAAATAAACGACACCGGCCGGATCCAAACATCGGATATTTAGAAACTGGGCTGTGAAACAGTTCTTGGGTTGCCAGCTTGGGGCTGGTACACGTCGTAAGAATTGTGGGGCTCCAAGTGACACACAACATTGTTCTCTCCATTGAGAACAGCTGCCAACGCCCTCATATTGTTTTCCTGGGGCTGGTGATATGGATGCATCAGTCTGCCGCTTTCATATGCGTGCCTCGGGTCATACGCCCTTTCCAAAGTGTCCCATTTTCCGTATTTTCCATAATGCTCTTGCTCGTGGTGATGCCTATCTCCTGGACTATAAGAGATTAAAGGTCGATGATCCCCAAAAAATTTAGAGCTGGTCGATCCGTGGTGACCAGGGTTCTGCCTGCAATTATCTGGTCCTGAATTATCATCAGACATATCAGACATAAGCGTTTCATTTCGTTCAATTTCTTCGTAAACAGGATCGTCCTGGATCACTCGAAACTCTTCGGATCCTCTTCTATATATCCTTCCTTGCTGGGAAGCTATCTCCGAATACGTGTGATTCACGTTCTGGCTCCCGTGATGGTGATGGTGTTTGCGTCGATTCTCATCCTTGTAGTGCTTACGAAATATCATTTCCTGGCTTCCAGGGGACTGCTGGGACATGAAGACGTGAGGATTTCTAAAATCGTGATTGTAGCTTCTTGTAGTCTGATAGCCCTGTGAGTGATGTAAAGGACTTTCCTCGTCCTTTATCACGTGTCTTGGAGAACCAGGGGCTAGTTGACCGTCGCATTCAGGATAAGGACTGTGAATATGACTCTGCTGAGCCATTTGACGCGAGAGTGTGTCGTGGTGAGGTAGGGTCGACGCGTTCACCGAATGATGTTTAGAAGAAGTGTTCTGTGAATGAAAAATAAAAATGAGAAATTATAATAAATTTCGTCAAGTTTAAGTACAAAACTGTTATTGAAAATGTCAAGAACGATAGAAGCGACATCTAGTCAAACATGAAAATAGTCTAAAGACAGCTCAAATTTATAACTACCGAAAACGATGGATTTTTTGTTCTGCTACTCGGGTACTCTGCTCCGATATTTATAGCGTGAATAATATTTACATTTTGTATGATATGGTACTATTACATAATTTATTTGAAGTATTTTGTTTACAAACAAAAAATATAATGTATAAATGTTGGTATAGAATGATAAGAAAAATGATATTTTTCACTAATCTATAGATCTAGAAGTTATGTGGTTGAAATTCTGTCAAATCGACTTATAGAATTTTAACACATGCTTAAGTCATTTATAATAACCAAGTACTAAACACAAAGATTATTTCCTTCATATATGAAAATGTGATAGATTTCTAATGAATAAGGTATGACAAACAATACAACTAGATATCGATACGCGTTGTCGAATACCTAAGCGATAGACATGTCGATATGACGGATGCGCAGATAATGTAGTTTTATGAGAGTAAAATTAGAAGGAGGTGGGATGGGCTACTGAGTTTGTGCGTGTCAAGGTGAATCATGCAATGCACGCTATGTTAGGTTCCATGCAGTTAATTTACACTTAAGTAAGATCTCTTTAATCCAAACCATCACCTGAAAGGTTTCAATAAATAAATACACAATTTAATTAATAATAATATCATAATACATAAATTGTTCATATAAATGGAATATAATTAATTCTATACCTTGCTATATTAATTAATTTATTCTGCAATCGGTACATCACTAGAAAATAACAGATCATAATATCTAGTAATATTATAAGACCATGTTTATTTAAGACATAATTATATAATCTTGAATATCGACGTCTTCACAACTGCAAATATCGTCGATAACAACTTCATTAGACATTTTTCGAGGATACTCTGAGATCTTACCAAAGCGATGAAACTAATCGAAAATCACTCTAGTAGTGTCGCCCTCCCCTCACCTTCCACACATTGCCCGTATTCGCCATGAGCGTCCACTCGTTCGCGCCAATCGAAGCCGCCATTTTGTTCGAGTAACAAGATGGCGACCGCGACCGAACGTTCTGGTAATCGTTCGGCACTTCGATATTGTTTCTGTAGCTATGCATCGAGGCGATGCTGTGCGAGTGAGACGAGCTATGAGGGATGTTTTGAGGCGTTGGCGCGCGAGGGTTCCTTACGTCTTCGTTGGGTACGTATATCGGAGCGGTCGGACGCAGGTTCCAGCGAGACGCCTCGGGTTGTAAGTTGTAACTCTGTCGTATAGTCGGAAAGATTGCATAAAGATTTATCTACATACACTTACACATAATACATAATAATAAAATATAAAAAATATATTATAAATATTTAAGACCACGTGGGAAAATTACAGAAGATGCTGAAAGAGAAGACGTTTATCTAATAGTAGATACGACAGATAATCAACTCTATAGATAGCGTAGTTCAAGGTCATACGCATTGCGTCATCTAGAGATAGGATTTTTGAGTCTAAATTTATTATTCATCTGAATGGATTAAGTATTTTAATATATTATAAGCGATATTAAAATACTCGAATACCATTTAGCGGATGCATTACTACATTTCTCTAAAACCACCACACCACTAATTGTTAATCGTGATAGAAGTTTGTTAGTATAGTCATCTGAAAGCATTAGTTGCGGTTAAGAATTTTCTATATAATAAAATAAAACATTTCGACTTACCGTAGATATCAATGTCAAGCGAATTCATTTATCGAAATTCTATCTTTGACTCGGACATAAATAAATTGTTAGTGACACAGAAAAAAAAAACACAAAATATAAAACGTTAAACAAAAACGACAAAAATTGAGCTGTCTTTAATTTTAGTCACAATTGAAAGCCAGGGTGGTGTTTTTGGTGGTTTATTTCAAAAAAAGTAATTTATTGAATAATCCTATCTCTATATACGGAATACGTACGAACCTTGTTGGACATTTTGTCGGTATCCTTGCGGGTATCTGCCGCTGCCGGCGTTCAATGGGTTCCGTAGGTGCGACATGGGAGCTGGAGGTTCTCTTTCGGGGATGTTGTGAGAGAAATTGGTTCCAGTCGCATTGAGAGTGGGACCAAAATTGGTAGAAGGTCCGAAGTTTTGGTTATCCTGAGAATTTCTACGGTTTCTATGGGAGTGATAACTGTGAGCTGCGGCAGCGGCGGCAAGGGACGCGACAGAGGCGTTGTTGATCACATTGTTATTGTTGTGATTGTTGTTATTGACGACAACATTGAGATTGTTGATAACGACGTTGCTTGTCGTCGACGCTGACATGGACGTGCTCGCTGAGTTCTGTTGCAACAATATTATAATATAACTTTATCTTTTTTCATATCCCATAATATAAATAAAGCGTTTGAAGGTTAAATCTTTCACCTCATTAATCATACAATGGTATATTATAACAAGCTCATGTGTGTCTGCATCCAATTATTTGTGTGAAATTTGTACTAATTGTGTTTATTAAATGACATCAAATTACAACTAAGTAAATTAGATTTTAGATAGTGAACTATTATTTTTCACAGTGTATTTGTACCTTATTTTTCTTGTGAAAACACCTTTATACCATATTTCCTGATTGTCATGACATACTTACCGTAACAGCGAACTGCCTTCATGATAGAAGCGACAATTGCTTACAAGTAGAATATTCATATATTATTATTGGGTTGTTTAACCTGACTGTACCAATCGTGCAACTTACCATCATTCGGAAGTTTCTTGATCACCTTCTATGCTTTAATAATATGGACGGATACGGAACATAAAGAGAATCACTAATAATTGACACCCTCCGTCCATTACGGTCCGATTAGTGGTCTGGTCCGTCTACCAGTATTTACTTAACCAATATCCTCCACCCGCAGTGCGTGCAGACACTCACCGTGACGTCACGCGGGTCGATGACGTCGTCGCCGTCGGGCGGCCCCTGGTGGTAGCGGCGGCTCTTGACGGAGCCCTGGCGCGTGTCCACGTGGTTGGAGGAGGGCGGCGCGGCGGCCAGCGACAGGCAGCACGACAGCCACGGGTGGCGCCGGCACAGGCGGGCCATCTCCTTCTGGAACTGTAGGGGGAGGTCACGTTTATTGCTAGCATTGCTAATTTGTAACAGAACCAAATAATACGATTTATCAAATATTAATATGATAGGAAACTGAGATATTTTACTTGGCAAATTTTAATTATACAAATAAGTACTTTATGTCAAACAGTTTCTAAGAAGTTTCTTACATTACTAACGCTTGTCCATATATAGACGTTATTTATTGCGTTAAAGCCAATTTAAACAAGCCATTACTTAATAACATAACTATATAGTTAATTATATAGTTTCCATCTCATGACCTAGAACTTTAAAATATTACTTTAGATAGTTTTAAATGAACTTACGATTTCATTTTGCAAACAATGGAAGATGAATATGAAGAGTCCTTGCAGTGAGTTCAATATGGTGAACGCGTAGGCCACGCCCACTGTCTGCTCGTTCAAATACAACAGTCCAAACGTCCACGTCAGTCCGAGAAGAATGGCCAGTACTATTGAACTGTTAAGCCAGACTCTGAAAACAAGATTAAAAAACATATGAAGGCGTGTATATGAATGGAGCGTTATGTTCTACTCTAGTGAAGTATCTTGTCTATGGTAGCGAGGCGGCCATTTTGATTTGGAAAAAATGAGAATGTAATCAGTGCGCCATGACAGCGGTTATTAGTTATCTAGTATTTAATTATTAAAACGATTAAATTTAAATTTAACAGTTTTATTTATTGCACATATTTGTACAATAATTATGATGAATTATGTTGAAGGCCGGCGTTGCAAAGCATAACAAGTCATAGTTGATTTATCTGAGACGTTTAGTATAATGTTAGGGAATGAATTATTATATTTATATCTCACCTTATTTTATATAATTTGTTGTTTTCCTTCGTCTTCACAGATACCGTTGAGTGGCGACACATCATGTAGATCACCATACTCAAGAACACCCAATTGAACTGAAATAAAAAAATGCACGTGAAAATGAATACGGTCGGACGTATTATAGAATATTCCGATCCGAGCGCGAGGTATGTATAACTCACGGCCAGCACGACGGCGGCGGGCACGACGAAGGTGAGCACGAAGAGGCGCTCGGTGGTGAGCCAGCAGTGCTGCGGCGTGCCGTAGCCGGCCGGGAAGCAGGCGGCCGACACGAGCACGACGAGCGCGGGCGCGGCGTAGGCGGCGCCGCAGTACCAGCGCGCGCGCGGCCGCTCCGGCTCGAACACCTCCTGCAGCATCGCGTACAGCTGGAAGCCTGCGCGGCGGGGGGGAGGCGGGGGGGGGGCGTGCGTTTGGTTATTCCTTTTTTGATTATTTATTCTCTAAATAACAACCTTAAATAATATCATAATATATAAGCTCTATGATTCCTGTTGTTGAGAAATATACCTTCTAGAAACATCCAAGCGAAGGCGGCTAAGAAGAAGTAGTGTAGCAGTCCAGCGACGACGCCACACAGTATTTGATTTTGCGTTTTATCGATACCAGCCATGAATACTATTTCTGCGATTAGCAAGCAGACGCACAGGTTCTTGTGAATTAGCACGCGATCCGACTGAAAAATAATTAAAAATTATTTATTAGTTAATTAATTAATCAAATTTTGTCTATTGCTGCTGTAACACTTTATTACAGTGTGATACTTTACAGTAAGTAACGTCAGCACTACAAATTTTAATAAATTTAATTCCCCCCTTTGACAAAAAGCTATGAAAATGTTTGTCTTAATATTTTTTTAATTAGGCATTGACTAGACTGTAGAGACCACATAGAAGTGGAGGCTCTGGAGTTCCAAAGTAGAGTTTCTATTGGTAACTTTTAAAACAATAATCAATAATATTATTATAATTTGACTATATACTAATATATAATATACTAATTACATTAAAATTGTTAACTTATTGGATTTGTGTGAACCCCACTCTTGTGGGGGCCTGAAGGAAATTCCTCCCCTAAATATGTGATCCTGATAGAGACTATATTTTCATCTAAGAAATTAAATGTTTACCTTCATATTCCTGAAACACTGGAACACGAGTATAGCTGCCAATAGCGCAACAGCTGATATCGCGCAACCAATGAACGTCAGCAAACGTAATGCCATCTCGTGAGTTGCGCCAATAGAAACGCCGTGGACGTCCATGAGTATGGCGAAGTTGGTAAGATGTGAGCACGCGCAACCAGTGTGACTTGCATTTGACCATTCTACTTGGCAACCCTCGGAAGACCAGCCGCTGAAATTATAGCAGGTTTTTAGCGAATAATTTTCATGATTTTCACAAGTATTACCAACCAGTATGAAATTACAACTTTTAGTATGTACAAAATATAGTATACAGCTCAAATATAATTTAGTATTAATAATATGAACTCACTGTAGTGTATAGTCCCAGAACACGCAAGACGGATTGGTGACATTTTCGGTTTTCAAATGTTTCATAGTTAGACGCACCATTTGCGATAGTTGTATGTGTCTACCATTCCCCAGACTTGCTGATATGACCTGTAAGGGAAAAGGGTATCTACTATTATCCAAAATCCTAAATGGTTTAATGTGCTCACAGCCTGTAAATTTCCCACTGCTGGGCTAAAGCCTCTTATCCCTTGAGGAGAAGGTTTGGATCCAGTTTTTGATTTATTATCTAGATAGTATCTGTCACGCACACCAATATAATAATGTTGGCAATAAGTTTGGCAGAATAACGATTAGGAATACAATTTTAATTGGCTTTTGTTTTTTCTTGGTTTGTGGAGTATTTTGTATTGTATGCTAGTTAATACGAATGTTCTATTATAGTATAGAAATAAAAGATCTGACGGTGAAAATACCAATCAGCATTTAAATTGAGAAATCGTTGAAGCATAAAAAATGTTAAAGCTTCCATTAAAAAAATCTTCATCAGCCAATTGTAATCTTGCTGTACCTCTCCCAATGCGAGCGATTCTCCGTGTAACTGATCGAGTCGTATCCCGCCATTCGAGTTTTTTCTAAATCATTTACCTTAGAGTTTAAGACACGTGTCACGTTTTTCTTTTCTTTTTCAGAGTTAATACTAGTCGATGTCACAGAATCAGTAGAATACGCAGCAAATTCAGGATTCTTGCCAAATGTCGGTGGAAGAATTTCTTCTAAACGATCAAATGCGAAGAAAACTATCCGAACAAGGTCAACTTGATGATTTTCTGAAATTTGAAAAGCAGTACGTTATATAAGGATTATTACATCATAAACAAAAGTTATTGATCTGATTCTGCAATAATAAAAAGTCTGAATTATTCAGATGTTTATCTTTAAAATATTCGAAACATTTAGGCCTTTAAAAACTACCAACGAATTGATTTGAAAATAAAAACTCAAGTGTATTAATGATAATAATAATATGATTTTTCATATAAAACAACTATCTGATATAGTCTATGAAATCAACCTGAACTACGTTTAATCATACCTAGTAAAGCAGCCTTTGGTATAGTAATGGTATCCTCGGAAGCTTTCCACTGTTCCTGCGCAATCACCGACGGGAATGTTTCATCTTCAACATTTTTTACTTCAAGAACACGCACGGAGAGACCTAAAAATATTTTATTTAATCAAAAAATGCAGTTCCAATCATATAAAATAAAAATCCTTGGAATCAAATTATTTTTCATGTTTAGAATCATATGAATTATAACTTACATATATTTTTAACAATTTGTAAAATAGTCTTTTCCTTGGTGACTGCGTCCGCCAACAGGAAGGCGTGTTCTTCTAATTGAGTTAGAAGTGCACTTGCAACTCGGTTTTGAGCATCTGCACTCAAATCCGACCAGGACGCGCGTTGACTTTCCTCGAGCAGATTTGAACCTAAAATCAAATTAAAAATGTCAAGTTTAATCAATCGTTACAAGTTTAACAACTTGTATTGAAAAACAACACGCTTCATTCAGGTTCGTTTTGTACACTTTTGAACCGTCATTATAGGATACTAAATAACATGTAATGCTATCAACGGACAAGACTGTAGATTCATCTGAGAATAACCAGTAAAGGCGTTTAGATACTCTTTTTCGGTCGTTGGAAATGTATTTCTAGAATTATAATTTATTAGTTTTCAAATTTGACTTGGACAAAATTGTACGTTTTGTTACACTAATAACTTACCAGTCTTAATAACTCCAAGTAGCATATCAGTGACGATGGCTTCCTTCTGTCTCGGATCGGGAAATGTTTGGACGTTCTGTGACATCCGTTGCGCCAATTTCTTCATAATACTGGTCGTTGTCATCATATCACCACCGTAGAGGGTCTTTGAAGACGTTACCTTGAACAATTTGATTTGTAAGTCTACTTATCTAATAAAACAATATTTTATATTTTATTTCGACCTTTGGTCGAAGAAGTCGAATTCCAAGAAGAAAACTGGTTTACAAAAATATAAATTCTATGAAATTCTTAAAATACCTGTGCCAAGTCATTGCTGATGCTAAGCAAGGATTCCCCTTCCCTGACTCTCGCTTCCAGGCTGTTTAACCAAACAGACCTACATTCACTGAGATCTGGTGTAGCGCCATGCCACTCAGGTATTGAATCCGCTAAAATATTAAAAAAAAAAAAACACATTGCAAGGTAAGTCTTTACTTTTTCAAATTCAACTAGATTTTGGGTATAACCCAAAAATATCTAAGAAGAAGTTTCTTATATTATGATCATAGTCTAACATTAAAAAAAGTTAATTCATTTGATGTAATTGAAATTTTATTTTCACCATATTCAATGATGTTTAATTGAAAGTCATATATAAACATAATACGTACAGTACATCAAGTCTCCATTGACGACAAGGTTGTGATTAATTTGTGTATCAGACATACTCGCAGTACCACGGTAGTCGATAAGGTGCTCAGATGAATCTCCATCACGACCTGAATTCAAATAAAATGAGAACATATCATTGCAAATACTTATAATATGAAGCTGAAGAATTTGTAAATTTACATTTGTAATCAAATAAGTTATTATATATGTATAATTTTTGGGCCATAGTTTATCTCATCTAGAGCCTTCGCAGCTACGCAGACGCAAAGCGGGTATGAATGGAGACATATATGGCAAAACTTGATATGATATCTGCAGCTTACTCATGATGGTTTCGTTCAACACTATCAGCATTAAAGGAACTATAAATATGTCACATGGAACTAAGTGATGATTAACCGGGTTGAACCGGCAATCTTTCGTTAAGATTTACTTATTCCATCCATGAAGTCATCTCAACTCTTACTTATGTGCTTATGCGTGATATTACCTTTCAATAAAGCTTCTGATCCTAATCTTCTGATGAGTTGCATTTGTCTATCATTAGGCTGGTCCAAACCGAGATCGTGATAGTTTTCTCCCGACTGCAAGCCTGAACTTCGTCGCCTAGGACGTTCTTCTTCAACGTGCTGGTGATTTGTTAGAGTACATCTGAAAACGAAAAAAAAATGTTAAAAGCTGCATTTCATTTGATTTTCTTAAGGAAAGTAGTAATAGTCTGTAAATATCCCATTGCTGGGTAAAAGCTTTTCAGCTTTTTTTTCTTTAACATTTAGAACCTTTTCTCATTATTCCATGTTACATCTGCCATATACATGGCATTGATTTGAGGACAGTATTTAATGAGACTTAATTAAAATCTTTAAATGTAAATACTTACTTCCACCTGGCCAAACCAGTAGCACCTCCTGGACAAGGTTGGACAGCGTACGTTCCAGCCATTGTCCAGTTCCAATGTAAGCCACGAGCATTGATTTGAGGACAGTAAGCTCTTCTTCCCAACGCTGGGGTTGCACTTGTTGCTAAAAAAAGAAATATTCCATTTCAGCAATTAGCTTCATTTTTCAGTAAATAAATAAAGTATATTTAATAGCAATATTTTTACCCTCCGAAACGTTTATATAATTATAAAATGAATATTATATTTGTCGATAACTCAATATTTAAATTTGATATTGACTTAATTTGATCTTGCCCCAAACTATAATAACATCAGTTCAATGATGCTATGATGATATTGAAATATCCATAAAATTATCTGAATATTAATAATTACACTTACAGAATGTTTTATCAAAATCATCGACAATATCAGGATCGGGCCGGTTTTCTTTAGGAAGCATATGGATAGGCGAAGTTGGATCTGAATCTTCATCTTTAGGTGGCCAGTGTAGAGTTTCATCAGTGACCGCTGCTGCAAATATTATAACTTTAGTCTTAAATAGTATCCAATACTCAAATATATAAACCGATTAATCAGTCTAATCTATGCGTTTGTTTTTTGCTTTAGTTTACATTTAGTCTCCTTTTAGGAAGATATATTATTATTGATTGCCTCGTTGGGTTAGTGGCTAAATATAAGATCTTGAGATTTCCGGGGTTTAAACACTAGATCAGGTCGAAAGAAGTTAATGAGTTTTCTGTGTCGAAAAATTCAAATTCAAATCAGTTACAGCTTGGAGTCAGATAGTTGGAGGTGTGTTCATGCACACTTCCATGCTTAGTAAGGCACGTGAGGCCGTTCGCCTTGCGCCTGAAATTTTTCCGGTCTTGTCTGTTAACCATCACACAGGATTATGAGAGTGAGGGAATAGAGAAGGCCACTGTGTTTTTGCACACACTTGTGCACTATAATAAGTACTGCGTAGTCGGCTGGTCTTAAGATTGCTCGCTGTGTTCGAAACCGGTCACGACGACATCATCACACCAATGTCACTATAAGAGATTATTGTGAATGCTGTTTAATACTTACAAGTTTCATCGTCCTTGTCCTTAGGTTTATCCATTTTAGGACTTTCTGGTTCAGCAACCTTTGGTGTTTCTTCTTTTATCTCTGGTATTTTGTCTAAAGTACTTAGTGGCGGTTCCCTTTCGGATGATGAGTCTGGTTGTCTTGTTGTTGTTTTCTATAGAGGAATGAAAACTTTGTAAATCAAATTGTAACAATTAATTACATAGCAAAATTAAAAGAAAATAATAATCAAAATATATATAAAGTTAATTATACTGTACCTTTGTGCCAATATTTCCTAGCTGTACTTCTGGTGGTAGGGTAATATGAGGTCTAAATGTCGGTGGCGTGATAACCGTGGGCTTCTTCTTCTCTTGTTGCGTAAGCACAGGGCTTTTAGGTATCGGAGGTGCGGTGGACCTCCAGACGGTTGGCTGGGAGGTAATAAGCCATGGCGGTGATGGCCTTGTCGTTGTACTAGTTGTTGATGCTAGAAAATAGATGTTCTCAGAATTAATCGACGTCAATTTGATGATAAGATTATTGGTGGTTAAAATATCGTAAACAAATTCATTATAAGTTCCTGTCAATTAGGTTATTTCGTTACGTTATAAATAAGCTGTGTCTTACCTGGTACACACTGGTAGTGGGCTTCTAAATATTTAAGCGTGTTCGGACAAGGGTCACCGAACATGTTTGTACTGGCTAATATACTGCAGTTTTGGTGCATGCTACATCTGAAACCAAGAACATTACAGATTAAGACCATTAGACAAATTCAAAAGATAAATGTAGTTGAATTTTGGTCGGGTTAGAACTATATCTCTTGCTAGGAAAATTTTAAGCAGATTAATTCGACTGGTTTCGGCATCGGAAATTAATGGAACAAAAATTATTACCCGAAATATTATATTTGTCGGAGATGTCAACAATACAGGAGTTGATTTGATAACGAACCGCAAGCGTTGTCAGTGTTAGATAACGCTTCGACGGAGTCTAGATGGGTTGGTGCCAGTCGGTGACACTACACTTCAGTGCTAACCGCCGTACAGACAACTCGTCTAGAAACTGTCTTACGACTGTAATGTATAATGTCTGATGGTGAGGACATCCTCTCAGATCAACCACCCCTTCTGTCTTATTTAAGATCGACCATGAGAAATAATTGTAAATGTGGTAAAACTTAAAATCCTGAAAAAGATATGTATTTCAATCTATTTGCTACAAAATCTCGAATCTTTAATTGAATTGTACTTTCATTAATCAGTTTAAATGAACAGTTCAAATGTAATTCTAATATAACTGAATCTAGTCACAAAAACCGTATTATTAAAAGTAACGATGTTCAATACGTACTGATTTATTTTCACGCGCAAATGATTTTGTAATTTGGAAATAAACTATCAACAGCATAATTACAGGGCGCGTCATTTATCAACAATCAATTTAGGCGTCGTTTACACGAGTGAGGGGTATTTTATTGGCAATCTGTCTGGTAACGTGATAAAGTTGGGAGAATATTTAATTTTCGGCGTCACCGACGCTGGGATAATCATTGACTCCGTGTTATACGATTTGTTCTTTATCAACTATTTAAAAATCGGTTACTTGAGTTGACCTGTATATTTTGTTATGGTCATTTTTATTTTAAGCGCCTGTTATTTAATTTAATGCGTATAGAAAATCAAAGAATAATCTTTCCGCTTCAAAATTAAACTGCATGTTAGTTTTCTCCACATACGAGTCACGATGTTTTTCTTACTAATCGTGAACGAAATGGGTGATAAGAAAATTAACAACCTAGGTGTGAAACTAAGCGCATACTGCCTGGACTTAAACCAGCAACCAGGTCCTGATCCACCAATCACATGACTTTAGATTAATTGGTTGTTTAACAACAATAATTTTTATCATCTATATTTGATTGAATGATTTATTAATCGTATTTATAAATCAATTTCATTTCAAAGATAGCGAAATTCTTCGAAAGATTCTACAGAACCCATTAAAAGGCTAAAGTCCATTGCATAAGCAGTTCTTTTATCCCAATTGAGCCAGTATTTACTTAAAAGTACTGTACGAACTGTACTACCGTTAGGTTTAGAAAATATATACTTCTCCTGATAACTTTTGCTCGAGACGTTCCAGTATCTAGGACAAACTTTAGGTGCACTTTGTATGAAGAGATTGTATGAAAAGCAGAATACTAATAATTACTCATTTTAAGAATTAATATTTAGAATTAGATATAAATATCTCCACCGAAACCGGCTGATCACTAAACACGAGCAATCGTTTGGTGAATCTTATTATTTGTCTGTGGTCAGAATAAAGCCACGTCTACACAATGTAACCAACAATTCCATTACCGCAATAATACCAACGTAACAAATTAAACCGCAATATAGACATTTAATCCCGATATAGTTACAAGCATTATTTTAGCTAAAATTGCAATTTGAGTAAGGTTTCGTTCACACTAATTTAAAGAAGCAATAATTTATTTAAATGAGTAAGTAAATTGGCGGTTATATTTTTTTTAAATTAAGAACTTTTTTGATAGTCTTAATGGTGAAACATAATGAAATAGTATGTACTATAAATATGAATATTGATCGCTGGCATAATACAAACGAACCTTTGCCCAAAATATCTTGTAATATAAGTGGTGTTTATATACCGGATTAAAAAATAAATCTTTAAAAACAATCTTTACGACGATAGACATAAGATTATTTCCCAAATTCAAGTAGTAAAACCTTATATTATAAAAAAAAAAAAACATTTTTTATATAAAAAAAAACACTATTTACCATTTGAAAATTGCACTGATAACCAAACAAATACATAATGCTATATTTAATCAATGCAGATATTCAATTCAAATGAATAATTAATTAATACATTTCGAATTACAATGAACGCAACAAGTTTTGTTTTGGTGGTATCCTAGCTTTACTATAAACAATGTTATGTATACAACAAACAAAAAGCCATATCGATATGCATTGGTCATATAAAACGGTAATAATTAATTAACATTAAACAATCCGCTTTTGTCTATGGTACAAAGGCAGTAAGAGAACAATGAGCGAGACAGAACTATCGGATTTTTGATTAACTACGTGAGATTTATATTAGATCACAATAGATGATATCTATCTATTATTTTAAGATTGGATTCTTGTCTTGTTGCTTTACTATTCGATTTTGTCATTGTTTTCTTGAAAATACCATAGAGTTTTTATATTTATATATGTTTATTTACTAGTATTATAAACTTAGTATTTTTTTTTATTATTTGATAAAACTCTACAAAATATTAAGTTTAGAATTACACGACATCGGTGAATGAGACTAGTTATCTATCTAAAATTAATATTATTAGTGTTAGGATAAAAAATGATTGTTAACCATCACGGTCGGTTAGACCACGTCGGTAATTAAAAATTAGTTTCGTCTAATATTCTATTTCAAGTTCGTACCTGCTGTGTAAAACCCGTAAACTCCTCGTGCTCATGCAGTTCACACTCCAGTCAGTATTGCCGTGGTCATTGCAGATGGTGATCGAAAACCTGCCGTAGTTCGCTCTGATCAGGTGGATGACTGAGCCCTCGCTGCAACCAATTTTGAGAGTCTTCCCTTCACACGCGTACGCTGTTTCGTATCTCGGTTCTGAAAGAAATATAAATATGTTAAACTTTTTAGTTTCACAATTGAAGACACACAGTACTTAATCATGCTACAATTCGTGACATTACATAGATCAAGACTGTCTATAATATTGACAAATATATTACTGTGTTCATCAAACCATTCATACTTGTAGCAGGGCTACGTGCAAAACAATAGTTTGTATTTTCGTAAATGACCCTTAATATTTATCATTTAACCTATTTTAAGGCACATGGTACACATCTTGATTCCCATTCTTATAATATCAGCAGGTTGATCTAGTGGATTTAAAATGAAAAGTTATACTATGTTGCCAAATAGGTTTAACAGATGTATTGTTAATTAAGTTAGTATTCAAGTGGCGGTAGATACCATTTGAAATTAAATTAAAAAAAGGAATAATTAAAATAAATTGATTATTAAATTATATAAATTAAAACTTAAAATCATTAAAGTTAAATATATTACATTAAAGAACAACATAAAATTCAAATAGTGATTGAGAGAAGTTATTAAATGTTGAAAGTCACGCAAACTTTTTGCGCAGCGTTCAATTCCTTGAAAGGTTACAATCATGAAAAGATGTTTGCATACAATATTTGTAGGCATATCTTCAATCAATTTATCTTGTTGAAACCAGTGAAAAAAATACTTTTTGCGGTCAGCGAATTCAACAGCACAAATAACCTAGTGCCTAACTACGTTTCCCGAAAACAAGCTGGCGCGGCATAGCTATTCATTCCTGGCAGCGTTCGCTCCAGAAAAACAACGCATTGAAAACATCGCACCAAAAATAAATCCAATTAAACGGATCCGACATTGTTCATCGGATCGTTACGTCCAGAAACCATTTACCAATTCAAAAGCAAACACCCAATGAAAGACAAAACGTAAAAAAAAAAACTGTCGACTCAACGTTTCATAATCAATTTCTGGACGATTCATCAGCTTGAGAACAAACAAGGGCGTGAAACAATATTTTCCAAACTAGAACGCTCTACATCGACGTCAATTTTCCCGGATTAGTTTTTAAACGCGAAATTTAAGATGCAATGGATGAGTTCCTAAGAAGATTTATCGTTTTAACTTCATAGCGGGTTAGGTGTGCATATTCTGGATAGGATATAATAAATCTGGGTAAATTAATGACAGCACCGACAGATCGTTTAAGCCATTTTCGCTACGTCATACAGCGAAATGAGGGCCCCTAACAATACATAATATACTGCAGTGAATCTTATAATAGGGTTGCTTCTGATCTAAATTAGAAAAGTGTCGATAAACTTAAAGTGTAACCGTTAAGCTGTTCAAGGAATAATTTCCTTTTATATACGACGTAAAGCGACGAAAAAAATTGAGTTATTAATCTGAAGTTCATAAGTAAATTAATGTTGCGATAAAATACCGATAAGGCTGAATAATAAATTACTTTGACTATAAAACATTAGTACAACACGGTTATAATCAAAGTTCCCCAATGAAACGAACTATTTTTACATCGAATATAGTAAATTTAAGTACGAATAGTGATGGTAATTATCGAATATCAATTTTATCGTACGAAGGACAATTCTTAATGAATATTACATAATTGGTTTTAAATACGAAACATATTGTTGACGTAGATTTTTTGAAAATAGAATTGTATAAATCATTTCATGTATTGTTTTGTTAAGACAATTAGCGTGTTCGTTGTATACGAAGAGAATTATAATGACAGTATAAACGACAGAATTAATTATTAACATAACGACTATTTAAAACACTAATAGCATGCTTGTATTTAATTTCAACGACAATTTCATATCGCCTATAATTAAATGTTATGTTTTTTATTATATATTGTTAATTATTTGAGTTAAAATTATCCTTTATTACACAATTAATATTTATCACGTGTTTGTCTCCAAATTGGTCTAAGAATTTCGAGGAAACTGCTTAACTTGATAAATGGATATAGAAAGGTGATATCTTGGGAGAAATTTGTCAGGCGTTAAAGTTGACACACGAGTAATCTAATAAGGCGATAGTCCAATCAATTATGAAGTATTTATTTAAGGGAGTGACACAACATCGAAAAAAAAAATGTTGGATATAGTTTTAAAGACGAGCTCAACGATATAGGTAGAGTAGTGTAAATGTTACTGGTTCGACTTCGATCCTACAGTCGTACCGTATTTTATATCTTCTATTTTGCCATTGGGAATTACAAGAGGCTTAACTACTGCTACTTATCTAACTATCTATTACTACTGACGGTTTAGGTGTATAATTTGAAAGGGCAATATGGTTATTTTAACATTTATATTTAAATAGATTATCGTTTAAAATTATCGTGTATTTATGTTTTGAATGGGTATGATAATTGCTTACTGCCTGTTAAATATTACAATGCTGAAGTGTGTGTGCTAACACAGGTGAACAATCTAATCATACACTCTCATAAGCCGTTGGTACGGCATTTCAACCAGGTCAGGGTAGGTGCAGTAGTAACAATTTTGCGTTTTTTCTGAGGTACATTGTAAACACTGCCTATTTCCAAACATTGGGATTAGGGCTGGTACTGAGAAATTATCGACAAAATATATCCATTGATATATTTACAACCTTTAGTGATACTAATTAATTGATAAAGAGCCTGATTCGACGAAGGGCGACCTAATTGTTTCAAGGAGACGAATAGGACGTAAGTTAAGTAAGGTTACATTAATTGAATTTAAATTATTATTGTGTTTAATAAATTATTATTTTCGAAAATTATCGATATTTACACGAGCTCAACACTAACAAGTGAGTGGTGCACGCGAAACTGCAGTTTGTATCGATATTAAAGATAAAATCTATACGCGAAACTATTTTAAACCTTTCGAATATAACAACCGGTATCGTGGGCAAAATCTCGAGTCACCCCCTTAAGCGAGGGGTGTGTAATAAATATGATTTATAGCAAATGTCCAGTACTTTCGGTGTTACCTGGTATGGAGGGTCGAAAACAATTTACGAGATTCACGGGAAGGGATAATTATTTTCAACGTTTATGGAAAATACTTTGGAATTTTTCGAGTTAAAGTTTAACAATTTACGGTCTAACGACAAATTTTGGATAAATAGCTCACTTGCGAAATAAACGAGCGGCTCCTGGTTGCTTCTTTGTTAAAGTTAAAACAATGAATCATTCCAGACAAAGAAAAACCTAAATAGTTTAGTTACTTTGACTATCAATAAGTTGTAATAAATACATCGAGTAAAGGATTGACTGATTTGAATGACATCCATTATTTTTTTACGAGAAAAATGTGGACAATTGGTAATTCTTCAAACACGGCGTCATCGGAGATAGCATTTATCCTTTTTAAAACGGTAACTCGTGTTTGATGAAACTTTAAGGACCTTTATAGAACCATGGGAGTGAAATGATTGTGTCTAGACACTTAAAAAAATATAATTGTATTGTACACATTTAAAAGAAAAAAACTTATATACACGCTCTCGTAAAACGTTGAATAACGACATATGTAGCCTTTAAGCGTTATATAATTTTACTTAAACGAATGCCACGGAACTGAGATGGTCCAGTGGTTAGAACGAGTAAATCTTTACCGATGATTGCGGGTTCAAACCCAGGCAGGCAGGTGAAGGAAAACATCGCGAGGAAACCTACATGGGTCTAATTTAAACGAAATTCTGCTATATGTGAATCCATCAACCCTCATTGGGGCAGCGTGTTGGAATATGCTTCAAACCTTCTCCTCAAAGGGAGATGAAGCCTTACCTCAGCAGTGGGAAATTTACAGGCTGTACCTACATCTGTGAATGCCACATGTGACATTTTCCGTTATTCAACCATGTGAATCAACCACCAGCCCAACTCTAAGCAACTGTTACCATAATTCAATTAGGAAACAAATTGTCATTACTAAGCAATCATCCAGGTTATTTTTTTGGGGACCAGGACTCCGCTACTAATCGTTAACGCTGCATTCAAGATATGTTTTATTAATCCACCGAGAGCACTTCTGCACACGTAAAATTGTAATTACATTCGCTTTTAAACAATTCCCTCAAACGCCATAACCACCCCACGTCTCAAATAATTATTTAATACACATTATCAACCTTGTATCCTTTTGATAAGGTATACAATCGCTTGATTTAACCGCAATGAGATAATAAGCCCCTATCATGGAAACTCGTTAGCGAATACACGGTATTGTCATTTGATATCCAGCCGCTGAATGAAACGGACGTCGCTATGTTCGTTCGTTATTCAAAAATAAATGCTATGTTGTTGTAATATGGTTTCAATTATATTGTATTATTTTATAATAGGCTTAAATGTACCAAATGGGATACTGTGAATTTAATATGTGCAATGTACCGACCTTAGCAGCCTTTTAAATAAATTGGATCAACTAATGGTATACTATTGTATTTTTGTAATTGTGTGGAGTTATATGTCTTACTAGGTGCTTCTCCCGACTTCGTACGAGTGAAAATACAATTATTCGATATATGTGTTGTTTATTTTAATATGGATTGTAAAAATTAATAAATTATTGTAGATATATTTATATGTGAGCCGAGGAGGCCCAGTTATTAGAACACGTGAATGTATACCGAAGATTACTTGTTCCAATCTGGGCTTAATTTGTATTTCTAATGTTTTACACGTGGCAGTGAAGAAAAACATCGTGGGTAAAATTTTCGGATGAAATGTTATCACAGGTGAATCAACCAAATCACACTAGAGCAGCATCGTGGAATGAGCTCCAATCATCTTAAGGTGAGGAGCCTTTAGCCCAACGGTGGGAAATGAACAGTTTATTGTTATAGTTAATAAAAATATTCTAATATATTTATTTATGTCTAAAATCCAGTGTTTACTTTATCTCTCTAATAAAACGAATAAAATCTAGTGTAACAGTTTGTATTGTATGTATACCCGCATAGAACTGGTTTAGATCGGTTGGAACTGGTTTAGTCACAATATTTGACACACAATATACTAACAGGTAAAGTTAAACAAAAGCCTGTAAAAATATTTTTATTTCCGACAAAAAAAAAGAATATTTCGTCTCTATACGCTTCCTAAAAACCTAACAATGTTCAGTAAAAATTAAATTGAGATAGGACTATCTTAAAAGTGCTAATAAACTGGTCCAATTCAAAAACAATAATCGAATTCGGTATGACAAATTAAAAAGTAATACCCGACTATATATACAACCTCTTCCTTTTTAGAAGTAACGGTAACAGTAACGAGCAATAACAGCCGATTATTATTTCTTATAAACTATCAGTATTACCCCATCGATATACGTCACCACCATAAATTATAACGTTAAACCCTATCTCCGTAAAGTGGCAAATTGGAAAAGAGTTTTTATAGTAAAGATTTTTCCTTTACAATTTTCCTTCAGGTGTAGTTGAATTTGAACGGTTCAAGCGCCTATTGACGTTTTCCGACATGGGGTGTGTTCATATTACCGTGTTGATGGAATATTGGGCGATGTATAATTATTTACCTTCTGACTGCCTTGTTGGTTAGTGGCTCTGTAAAACAGATCCTGAGATCATCAGTTACATCCCGGGTCGGGCCATTATAAAGTTACTGGGTTTTTCTGTGGGATTAATTCTACGAAATAACACGGACTCTGAAAGTTGGCAGTGTATAGCATGGCCTTTGGTTGAATTAGCCGTGCAATCGGATACGAGAGTAAGAAAATAGTGAGGTTAAAAGGTATGTCCTTTATGAATATACTCAGATTTAATTTTACTGGTATTTACGAGCAGGTTTAAATTAAATCATAGTTAAATATATTTACCAATGCATCGTACATACGTTGTCGAAACGTAGACACTGCGAAACTTATCCAAAATTTGAGGTCTCTGGACGTGCTATGGAGTGAACTGTGGATAGTCTTTCAAGGATGTCTTCAGAAATTAGGTTATCCATAAACAAGCTTAGCTTGCAAAATTAGCAGAAGTTATTGGCACAGGGCTGGTTATTAGAATTGATAATTTTAAATTAACAGTTGCTTTTGTAAATATTTTAAAAACAACACTTTTAAATATTCTGTAGTTAGAACTTTCACACAATGCTGTCATACAATGTTGTTTTAAAACGTAAAATAGGTTATTACATTTCCTACTTATATTACCCGCTATAAAGACAAGCAATAAAAACGTAACGCACAGCTAAAAGTATGAAAACTATGACAGAACACGTTTTTAAAACACATTTTCAAAGACATTCCTCGCATCTTCGCTTGCATTTTGAAATAAGAATAAATATATTCCATTTTTAGTTACTTTTAAAAACTTAAATGTATTCCGAATTTCAGTTTAAGCTCCAAGGAGTTACACATTATCTGTGAAGAATCGGTACAACTATCCGAACGTCAGGGGAACCGCATTCGAAATTTAAAAGATTCAACCGGCAGTAAATCCGGGGCCGGTTCGATACGTTGAGCTGGACTGACGTTTCACCGCAGTCGGTCGATATAGAATCGAACGAGTTACAAGATGGTACTTTACACAGATGTACAAGAATAAACTTCTATATACAAGTATATAAGTAAAAGAGTATTATTCATGTTTGTGTGTGCATTTGTATGTGTGGGTGTAGTACTGTTAAGGATACAATTCAATTGCAAATGTTCCTTGTATTTCACAATTAATGTAGCCTCAGCCTGCATTGAATTAATGCAATGTATACGGGCCGTCTTGTAATTTATAGTTGAAGATTCAATTTATGCTATCGTATACCCTAACAGAAGTTAAAATTACAATACTCTCAAATGAGCCATGTGATGTTACCTAAGTGATCACCGTCGAACACACACATCGTCTATATACAGTCATTAATGTGAGCGATAATCTTATATTTCTTGTGCCTATTACACTCTCCTGGTCACTGACCTTTCAAACCGGAGCACACCTACCGACAACATTAGTATTAATATAATTTTCTTTTTAATACAAACACAATCGACCCAGTGTTCTATTTTTAAACAACACTGCATCCTAAAGCTGTCTTTGCAATAATGAGCGTATTGCGTGTTTACACGATCCCTTGATAATAAAGCAGTTCTATAGAAAATAGCCTTAATTTATATAACATAGTATTGCCAGAATAAAAAAATAATTTGTTAACAAATTTATTTTGTAAGCTATAAAAATTACATTTGTTTCTTCTTGTAGAGGAGTAAAGTTTGATTTAATTAATTAAAAGTTTCTAAGATCGAAATAATTTCGCTACTTAAAAAAAAAACAAAGAGTATATTTTTACACAAAACTCCTTTTTAAATATATACGTCATTTTTCTGTATCATTTCAAATGTCAAATAATTTATAGTATAAAAAAAACACATCGTTTTCGAATTTAAACTGTAATATTTCTGTATATTTATAAGCGAGAACATGGTTCTTTTGAATTTATTATTCATTTCCGATATTAATTTAATAAGTTTATTTTTGGTCTAGAAATTTTAAACAAAACATAAATTTAAAGCAAAAAGGATTTTTTAAATATGCTCGTTCGATAAAATAATTTCATCAGCTTTATAATTTGTATAAATATAATGATTACAATTTGCGGGCTATTTCGATACCAAACAATCACAGAATTTCACGCATGTGAGATCAATTACAGATTGAGTAGATCTATTAACAAGGGACGCCATCGCTTACCTTTGATTGTCCAACGAGATTATAACAGTCGGTTAAGTTTGTAGTACTTAATGAGACATCTACCAGACAAGCCTTTACATTATATAAACAAAATTCATATGTTTTTTATGTGAAAATTATTCGGGTATTAAGACATGTTAACTGTTAAATGTGTAAAGATGTTAGTCATAAAGAGATTTAATTTTCCTTTTCTTTTATAATTATGTTATATATTTATTATCTATGTATTTAACTAATAATAACGTATAAGGTGACGAAGGATATAAGCTGTATTCATGGAAAGTTTTATCGAAAACGATCCGTTGGTTTTATTGTAATGCAAGCACAAATATACAGACATATAAAAATAAAGCATGATTTTTTACAATGTATGGTAGCCCGTTTTTTGTTGAAATAAGTTATCAAAAAACTAGATCCCATAAGGAAACGCCGTATATACCTAACAATGAGGGGTTGCGTGGTACGGAAGAGGACCCTTAGGGGTTTTTTTAACAGTTTTCGGGTGATATATGCACCCCCGGTCACGTCTCGTATGAAGTAGCTTCCTACCTAAGCGTTTTCATTTTTCTTTTTTTGCATTGTTGAGATGGACTCTCGGATGACCGTTACGAATTTTATTATATAAAATTAAGGGAAATTATTTCGAGGTAATGTTTCGAAAAATTATTCATTGTTTCGAAACAAAAGTATTATACTCGGAAAACACGCTCAGTTGATTTTTTTTTCTTTTCTTTCTGTGAACACACCGAAGAACATAAAAAATCCAGATACCAAGAATCAAAGTCAAACAATTTGACGCAAAGAGGTTTCATATCTAAACACGTGTACTGAGATCGATTTTAAATCATTTTTAGTTATGTGTAGAAGGAGTAACATTTAACCGTTATATGTACATGTGTAGGTATATAAGGGAGTACAAGGGTTAAAAGTCTATGGATTAAAAACGAATATCAAAACAAAAATTTTAAGCTTATGTAAGCGCTTGTTTTTCATTTCAATATAATTTATTTAATGTAGTTTATTTTATAAAAAGAAATGGTAGTATTAAAAGTATAGCAGCCGATAGGATTAAACTTTAATTTTCCTTTACATACATATTGTTAGGTTATAAATTATTTATCTCGATTTACAAAATGATTAGTACTCATCGTAGTCTTATTCCATAATATTCTATCGTCAAAAATGCTTTACTCAGTGCACGTTATTCAAGGAGGGGGAGGTGAGAATTGCAAGGGCCTGTCAAATAAGATTTTTTCCTGAATCGAGGGAGCCTGGGGCCTACTCGTGTCCGGTTATACAATTTAGGATGTAAGGGCGTTCACTATTTAGTGGGATCTGAAGTGTATTGGAAAGTTTACGTACTTTGCGATAGAGACGTTGAACTTTCGAGAATATATTATACTGCTGATAAAGTTAGGTTACTTCGTGTACCATTTTTTTTTTAAATGTTTTGGTAAAGGCATAAAATAAACAATTTGAAATTAATATTGTTTGAAATTAAAAATAAGGGCTTTCATGTCAAATTCCATAAAAATAGTTAATTTTATTAAATAAATTTGGACATACCACTATGTTACTTAAAAATATTTAAATTTTCCATTTAATTTTTATATTTTTTATAAAGTGCATAGCTCGCAAAATATATACATACATAAGACACATAATTCAATTTTTTTTATCTCCCATTTGAGTAACTCGAGATACTTCACACCCTACACTGGAGGCTGGATTATTTTTAAGTGTTAAGGTTCTGTGGGGTTCCAACTAAAGCTATAAATACATCCGGTGTTGTACGTCCGTACGTGTAGCGGTTGAGTAGTTTTTCATTTGGTATATTCGTTCTATTTTAGAGAGGGAGATGAAATACGTGAGTAATAGAATAATAGTTAATGTAGGGTAGAAAAAATAACTAGATATTAAAAAGGAAAAAAAAGTAGGAAAGTGTTACACGACATTGATAAGAATAATTATAACATTTAAAGGATACAAGGATCAAAATAGCGTATCACTGTAAGTCGGTTTTAGCGTTTCACAAGTGAGATACGAAGCGAGATCATTCAGAATAACACTGATGTCGTTTTGAGCATTTGCATAGAAATAAAATTTTATAATTTCTTCTTTTTTTAAGATATGTTTCCAATCATCATCATTAGCAGCCTGTAAATTTTCCACTGCTGGGTTAAAGGCCTCCTATCCCTTTGAAGGATACCACGCTGCTCCAATGCGGGTTGGTGGAATACACATGTGGCAGAATTTCGTTGAAATTAGACACATGCAGGTTTCCTCACGATGTTCTTTCACCGCCGAGCACGAGATGAATTATGAACACAAATTAAGCACTGCTGTGGTGCCTGTCTGGGTTTGAACCCGAAATCATCGGTTAAGATGTATGCGTTCTAACCACTGGGCCATCTCGGCTCTAGTATCCAATAAGGTATTATTAAATATCATTTGATTTTCATATCGCTAACGTCCTGCCTTAAAGGCTTATGATATTAAAATATAAATATACAAAAATATCAAATATTGAATTATTCATGAAACCGCTATGAAAAAAAAACCACCAGATAAACTAAATTCAAGTTCATGCAAAGGTGTCCATGACATCATTGAAAGTATATTAACATTTATCAACCAGTCAGTCTTGAACTTTTTCTTCTTCCATATATACAAGTCTTGTTTCCTTTATCCGTCATTTACGTGAAAACAACTGAACGTGTCGATTAAATATATAATATCCATAATATAAGCCTACATTATTAAAATACCTACCTTTAATCAAAATTAACCTGTTTTGTCACTTTCAATATAATTTCGTTGAATATCTTCGCAGCTGTATAAGGTATCGTGCGGTTGTAACAGAACACCCATCGTATAGCCGGAATTATGCGGTCTAACCAAGGATTGTGTCTGGTGTAAAATTACACTACAGTTTTAATATACAAAATGAAACATGTAGCACGATATAATTGGATTAGGCTTTTAGTTGTTATGTTAGGGGGGAAACCGGTTTTGTTTTTGTGTTATATTTATTGAATGTTTCTTAGTTTGTGGGATAATTTTATTGAATCCTCGATGATCTTAATAATCCCTTATAAGTAGCTGTATTACTTGTTTAATTTTTTGGTATGGCTCAGTGGTTTGAACTCATGGATTTTAAGCGATTATTAAGGGTTAGAACCCGGGCAAGCATAACAAATTTTTACGTGCTTAATTTGTGTTTAAACTCTCGCGCGCGGCTGTGATGACAAGCATTGAGAATTTATATCTGTCTTATGAAATTGTACCTCATGTGTATCCATAAGATCCAAACCTTCTCGAAAGGATTGAAAGCCTTAGCCCAGCCGTGGACATTCACGGACTGCTATCTTTTAGAATTAGATCTTATGTCGTAGGTTACACGGTACATTTTTCAATAATAATAATTACTAAACATAGATGTTAGAGTTAATAGCTTCTCTATTAGATATAAGATACAAATAATATTTCAACGTCTATTTTAATAAAAAATAAACGAAAATGATTTAATGAGACGCGTTAGCGCTTGTTATACATTACGTTTTCGCAAAAAGTATAATTATTCGGAATTTTAATTTTTTTTTTCTAGAGTTGGCGTTTGAAGATATCTTTACTATAATAAATTTAGAAGACTTTGGGAATAATTGGAATTTAATTTCAGACGAACAAATAAGATAATTTAAAAAATTAGGCGTTTTAATTAAGGTTATCCGCATATGCACGAACAAATGTTGATTTAAATAAGATTCTAAAGCTGGTATAAAAAAATATCGTTAAAAAAACATAAAATTACTCTAGATAATGGTGGTCGGGATTTTAAAACAACTAGACTGCAAAGCGATTGTCATAGCAGAAGGCTTTGCGCCATCAAATGGCAGATCCGAGTGTCTAAGCGATCATTACTGTTCCCGGGATTCACCGGGATTGCCCGGGATTGCGGTAAAACAGACATTGAAGCGGTCATTATCCACCTTCTTCAAGATAGTGCGCTCACTGCTCGAAAAATATGTGTTTTATTTTGCCTCCTTAGAAGCCTTTAACGTGACGTAACATTTTTTTAAATAGTTTATACTGTTTAAATGAACACGAAAACGCATTTAATACATTTAATAAGAGGATATTAAATAAATCGTTAATAGTGCAAATTTACGAGAAGGTAAAATAAGGTTATTTTTACTGGGCAGTCACGTCACGCCCATCGCGTAATATAGTGGTAACCATTAAAACGTAAACGAGTTCTTTCCACTATAAACAACCTACCGCCATTATAATTATAGCGAACGAAATTCCTCTTATCACGCTAATATTTCACTAGAGACCCTAGCATTACGCACAAATAGAAACAGCGGCCTCATGGAAAATATACAACAAAAAAAAAAACACCAAAATAAATTACCTTACTTCACCTCGATTAAGTGATCATTACAAGAGTAAATACCATTTATAATGGCGAGGAGACACGGCGTCGCCGAAAAAATATAAAGCTCAGGAAATTACGTGTGCGGTTAAAAAAATATATAAAGTCGAAAATGGCGGGAAGATGTTTTGACGTGACATGTCGCCATCTTGAAAAGCGTCACAGAATTGTAACGAAATGTCAATGGGGTCACGTATTTCTATTTTCTTAAACAAATCTCGATTTGAATCGCTTTCATTTCCTTTTTTCGTGTTGAACATTGTTTATTTTCCCACAATGGTAGAGGACGTGAGGTTAAATCGAAATTACCAGGATAAATACTCCTGTAACTTGTATAACTAACACTCCTTATTTTGTACCAAATAAAGTCCAACTTTAGCGGCATTACTTAAATACTGATGTCTCTTTCCATCATCATTGATTTAACATTCGAGAAAGGAAGACAGCGTTGGATAATTTAATCCATATTATGTTTATACAAATACCGTTAAACTGTTTAATATATTACAATTATACATTATATATATTTTGCTTATTTTTAGCCAAAAAAATGTATTTTATATAGAAAAGAATTGCTTTCGTTGTCAGTCATCACGTAATGTGTGAAATAATATTTCGTTGAGGGCGCCCGAGGCAGTCTTGAGAGGTAGGGTACAACAATCCAGCGATCGGTAATTCAATTCAATATACTCTGGGGCAAAGAAAGTAAAAATATTGAAGTCTCTGTCTCCTTATGTACATATAATTTTTGCTTGTGAATAGCACGTCAACAAAAAAGATTATGTATTATATTATAGATATTATTTGCAATAACTTACCTTTTTCTATATATTCTAAACTTAAATTCGAATTTAATGTAATGTGTCAATCAATTTTATTTTTTTTCATAAATAATTTTGTTATTAATATAAATTAAATATTTAGTTATTTTTATCTTTGCATCGCGTGGGCGTTGAACATGAATGTACAAACCTTCCCCAAGGAACACTTTGTTTCTTAGGATAAGAACATCTGATGCCGACTCAAGGTGTAAAATATTACCTTGATTAGTTTCATCGATATCTTAAAGCTTTCCGAGCGATACGGGCGGGAATAGACAACATTATAGATTAAAAAAGGACTGTCATAATAATGACAATCGTTTGTTGCTGTCATAGAAATTACCTACATTATATTTATCAATCGCATTCCAAAACTAAAAAAAAAAAATCAATCGCATTCAAACGTTTAATCGAAAGCGATTTAAATAAAGACTGACGTTTAGCAGTTTAGCAATACAGGATATTCAACTAAAATCGAAGTGTCCAAACGTCGCTATTAGCCAGGTGAATGTAGAGTAAAATATTAGTAAATATTATTGAAATTGAGAACAGGGAATAAAAGATGCAAGATCATTGTGTCAAACGTCAATAAATGCGATGTTCCATTAGCGACCAAAGACTAGACGAGTCGTCAACGGTGAGATAAGGGCGACCATTTTGAACAAAAGCGAAAATTTTCCCCGTTTTCTAGTTCAAAATTTAAAGTACAATTCCTTCGAATGATTGCGAGATTAGCTTGTCCTTTCAAATCGAATCGGAATACGAACTAGAAGATATATCCGAGCTGGCACAAAAGAATTGGCGCGATATCGCGCGCTGTCATGTGTCGGCCATCTTGGTTCACACCAAACGTTTGAAAATCGAACTTCACTCTTGGGACATTCGAAATTCGACGCGATATTCCGTATTCGATTAGAGATTTAACCAATATTTATTTTTGTCAACATATCGCGACCAATTTGTTACCATTTTCTTACAATTCAATGTAACGATGACGTCTTGTCTATGTTATTAGAAAACGAAACTACAATTATTAATCCAACATGTTAAACATGTCAAATGGTATTTAAAAAACCAAATATTCCAGATATAGACTGCCAATAAAAGTACAATCAAACTACTTTAAGCTTTTAATTTACAAAAATACAAGTCAAAAATTACTTCAAAAATTTTGCGATGTATATAATGTATGTTATACATTTTATATATTTTATTCGAGTTTTAAGCGGAGCCTATCTTTTTTTTATTTAGGGCGACGTTTCGACAGTCATATTCAATGAAACGTCGAGCAAAATAAAGAAATATATGTATCAACAAACGTTTACTTCATTTAACTTTTATTTTAAATAAAAAATATATTTTATAGTTTTATAAAAAAAAATCTCTGATATTTGTATTTTTTTATAATGGAGAGTTAAATATTAGTGTTAAGGCATTTTTTAGCAAAACATCATCAACATTAATTTTTATCATTGAAAAATTAAAATAGCGTTTTATGCCTGAGAAATATGTTTTAACAGTAAATGTACTTAGTATGTAATTTCTTTCGCACGCATATTTAAAAAAAATAATTAAATATCACTCATAACAATTTAATTTAAAGCAATATCTTTGATCATTTTCACTAAACACAGACGTATTAAATTCGTTTATGTCAATCCGTAATCAGAGGCATAACAACATTCCTGGCTCGTGTTTCGCAATCGCGTGACAACAGATAATAAAAAGTTGAACGAATTCGATACTCCCTCAACCTGTACATCTTTATCTAAATAGTTACATAAAAACACCTGATAAAAGACCTCACGAATATATAGAACGATATGTGATTCAGAATTCACTTCCATGATGATTTTATTTTAAAAATAGAAGTCTCCGTTTTCGAACATAAATTTATTCGATGTAGATTAAAAAACAACAAATATTGCTTACCACAGAATATAAATGATGCGAAAAGTTGATGAATGTAAACCGAGCTGGTTATATATTATGTTTCTTTTTAATTTAGGAAAAAGTTAAAAAAGTTCCTATCGCGTTTAATAATAGAATTTTTTACACGAATTATGACAAAGTTGGTCATAAATAAAAAAAATAAAAAATACATTTAAAATTTTATTATTTTAAACAATTTAATTAAAAACGTTATCCAGATTATATATAACAACATTTTTCGTGACCATTCCCATTTATTTCAAGTTCTATAATCCGTTGAATGAGCAGTACATTTTCGGTGTTAGTAAAATTCAAAATCGCCTGACTCCGGCTGATGACTACTGTTATTGGATTTTTACGTAAATTTCTCTTTTGTTGAGCTCATTTGCCAGATTATGGATGCTAATGTGAGTATTCGAGGGCCCGATTCGACTGCGCCGATAAGCGGGCACTTGGAGATTTTTGGACGTTAAATGCGTGTCAAAATGTATTTTTGGCGGCAATCCTGCGGTTTATGATCCGACGATTCTATTACGACATTACAAATTTATTAAGGTCAGTCCACATATAAATTAGAACGGTAGGGAAATTACGTAAGTCGTGAAGTTTTAGTAACTACTTTCCAACTTTTTTTAATGAAAAGTACTATACTTAGGTCATTATCATGTCGAAGTGTACGATACAGTTATAATAACTGAATATGACGTATATTCTGTGCAAAAATCACGCCAATTTACGGCCACTCATGATTCCATACTTGTTTTTGGTCACGATCGCCATTATCCTGAGGTTTGCACACGTTCTTTAGTGTGAAAATGGGATATAATTTTGGAGAAATAATCAAAAACCTGCTCGCGTGCCCAATGGGCATTAGCCGAGCCCTACCCACAGCGGGCATGTTAATGTTGCAAGGTACATAGCACGGTATGTACGTAATGAGCCGAGGAAAATTGTGTTGCCATAAAAATAATTGTATTTTTACCCCCTGTTTCTTGTACGTCACTCGATTAGCTCGAGAATACATTATGGTTTTTGTTTGCGTTTTCTATGGACTCACGGTCCCTTGTACCGACTCGATATAAAGTTGGAAGAAAAGAAATTCGTTTGGATTTTTTTAGTTATAAACTTAGATGTGAATACATTCTTTTCATCCAGTAATTCAGTTATCATTTAGCTATACTGAATGGAAGTTTTGATTAAATGAACACGCAATTAATATGTACTAGTTTTTGATACTACTGAGTTTCTTGCCAGTTCTACGTAGAATCTACTTTCCGAACCGGAAGCTTTACATTCAATTGAACGCTATACAGTGTTATTAACGTGACTATTTGAACAAAGAATATTTTTATTTTGACATCTCTACTAAAAGTAAACTCAACCAAATTCTTGAGAATATTTGAAACGTCTTGTCTACGTATTTCTAACTCTATGTAAGTAGACTTTAAAAGAACTAAAAAAAGTAAAATTAATTTTCTTATAAATTTTAAAGATTGTAACAACTCGAAAACGTCTTAACACATTAATTATTTACTTTATTTATGTATATATACACTAATGTAATTTATTAGAGTATATTTCAATTCACAATACTAAATTCCGTTTATCCCAGAGGAAGAAAGTAATGAAAAAATTAACGCAGCATTAGTTTCAGGTTTCATATCAGAAACATCGGGGATCTCGTAAATTCTGGTAAATCGTACGATTACCGATCGTTCGGAATTCGATTTATTTGTTTTATATGTCTGACTTTTTACGTTCAACGTTTCTGAGTGTATAAATAGTTTGTTTACTGACTCTTTATAGTAACTGAACATTACACTTTTCACGTTTACGGTTTTTGTATGTTTTAAAACCTTAAGTCTTTGTACATTTTATGATACTAAATGTATTTGGATGTCTGGTTTATTTTCGAACTGATTTAAAACAGTTTCAAACTATTAACCTTGTTCGATTGCTGTTACAGTAGAAACGACCAGATGGAGCGATGCCCTGAAGGAGTTGGAGGGACTTGACTGGATATGAAAAGCGAAGAACAGAGCTTTGGTTCAGGTACCTGAAGGGTATATCCAATGACTTTCACACGATAATATAAAACGTGATGCAACTATTACGTGTCAAATTATATTTGTCACGGTATATAATATGATCCATTTTATTCCATCAGGTAAACGTGATGGAATTCGTTTTAAGCCTTCCACTTAACAGGAGAATTACAAAGACTTTTACGAGATTTTATTTTTTTGTATATAAATCAATTACGAACCCTTTAGTCTTAATTATATTAACAATTAATGAAGAAGGTATTTTTATATCATTCAAATTGAAAGAAAAATTTAATTTCGACTGTTATAAATTAATTTGAACGTCTCAAAATTACTCAGTCGAACTGTATTGGTCTTAATATTGGGAGCTTTTATTGAGACAACTATTGAGTTTCTTGTTGGTCCTTCTTGATAGAATCTACATTCTGAGCCGGTGGTAATTTAACGTTTAATTAAAATTCAAAAAAGTGTAAAATTACTATTCGAAACTTTTTTTCGAATTCTGTAATTTTTTTTTTGTTTTAATTTTCAGCGAGCTACCCCGTGCGGTATCAGTCGAATACACAACGCCTAGGGTCGTAATTAATATTACATATATACACTATAATATTATTGTTTATATAACTTTTCTTAATAAATGACCCATTGCTAAAAACATTTGATGAGATATAACGGAAGCAAAATTTTTCAAATCAGTTTGCTACATCTTTAGAATAGTGCATTCAAACAGACAAACAACTCTTCAGCGTTATATAATAGTACAGATTCAAGCAATGTGGTTTAACATTAATATACAGTATTATGTACTAATTGTTGCCCTCGGCTTCGCTCGCGTTTTAGGGGTTGGCTGTCACGTGTTAGGCAAATAAAGTAGCATACGTCCTGCCTTGAAGTTCAAGTTTCCTTCATACCAAATTTCGTCAAATTCGGTTCATTGGTTTGGTAGTGAAAGAGCGACATACAGACAGACAGACAGAGTTACTTTCACATTTATAATATTAATAATATATTTTTTGGTTTGTTGTCAGGTATTAAGCATAAAAAATAAGTCCTTCCTTAGAGATCAAGTTCGCGTACCAAATTTCCTCAAAATTGGTTCAACGGTTTCGCCGTGAAAGAGCAACAGACTTAGTGGAGCTACTTTCGCATTTATGATATTACTATATATTAAGTACATTGCTTATTTTTTTATTTATAAATATGCCTAAAATATTATCATTGATACAACATGATAGTTAATTAGTTCAAATATTCCTGTAAGGAAACATTACAAACTAAACCCTTGATTGTAGCCCTGCTTGTAACTTCGGTGTGGTCTCAACGACCCGGCCGGCAGAATTTGCAATAACTGTAATAAATTACCATCCAATCCAACTTGGTCTAATAAGACGCGCTGGATTTCACTGTCCCGACTCGACCAGGATTTCATAGAATGTAAGATAGTCGTTAATTTAATTGAGTTTGGATACAGTTTAAGGAATTAATTGAAATAATGTCCCCAGTTCGAAGGTTGGCGGGAAATATAAGAAATCAAACTAGTTTCGCTTGTAAGAGACGTGTTTAGAACTTTAGTTATTATGGGGCTATTTGTACTGATATATAAGTATTTTAGTCCAATGTTAGTCTACTTAAATATTTAGATTAAATTCCTTGTTTGCACAATTTCACATTTCACATTGAGTGTTATGAGTGCAAATAAAAAATGTTATCAATAATATATGTAGCGGTAGAAGAGTGTTGTGCAGGGTGTTTGGGTGGGTATCACCATTTCACGCGCTCAACAGTTATTGTATCTCATTTCCTCTTGAAGATAATATTTGGAGTAAATTCCACCAACGTATAGTCAATTCGAATTAAATATGTGGCAGAATTTCATAATATATATAAGTTTGTTTATGTTCTCTTTTACTGCCGAGCACGAGATGATTATGAATTATAAACATAATTTAAACATTAAACACATGGAAATTCAGAGTCATTAGTCCGGGTTTGAATCCGCAGTCTTCCGATGAGCTTCATATATTCTAACCAAATGGTAAATCTACATATTATACTTAAATTTCAAAACCACAATTATTATCAATATAAATACATCGTTTAATATAACGTAAAACTTCTGCAACATCTGGTCAATTACGGCATATTCCTTCAAAATTTTTCCTTTAGAAATAATATTTTGCATAATAATAAATATTAAAAGTCAATGAGAGCACCTCGAGACGCATAATTCCGCTTCCTCGACAAAAACCTTGCACCTGCCAACCATCTGTGCTCCCGAAAACAAAGAAAGAGTAACATTGAAGTACAATTACGCAGAAATTATTCACGAAAAATTCCATCAGTCGAAAAATTATAGCCCTAAAAACCATTACCACACATACAGCGGTGCATTGAAGTAAAGTGAAGTGGGGGGACTCGAGTGGGGGACGGGGACTCAGACAGAGGGGGCATAATCCCGTAATTATCGGCTTAACTGTACACGACATTAGCAGGTGGGAACTGCTAGCGCTCAGGGCTCAGGTGCACCTCGCGTAGGTATTTTAGTGTTACATTGACAAACGGCTACTGATAATTGATTTATGAGGGATTTGTCGTAACGGGGTTAGGTAAAAAAATAAAGGGTGTTAAGAGTTAAAAATCGAGTATTTACCCCTGTAAATAGCTTTGTGATTAGGGAAGTTCGGTTTGTTGATTTCTAGTGGAATTATTCAAAGGATTTCCGTAATGAGCTTTGCTTTAATTGGGAAAAAATAACGTTCGAATTAAGAGTTTTCTTTTACTAAAAATTACAAAGGATTTAGAATAACATTGATTATAATATTTACGGAAATAGGTTTTGGTAATTATGTCCTCTTTAGCAATTTTGGAACCGACTCGGGATATAACATGGCCCACAAGTGTACTTTTATGCTCTTCTCTTCCATAATCCGATGGGACAGGAGATCCTACTCGACCAGAAAGAGTACAAGGCTAAACTTAGACTCCAGGCTGCTAACCTAATAACTTTTTTACTGGGCTGGGATTCAGGAACTCGGGGCCTTATAAGCCCCTAAACCAACGACTTTCTGTCAAGGATATACAATGATATTGGCCCTACAGTGAAGGTAAACTTTAGTCATAACATTCTGCAACTACCCTCAATAGTAGCCAGTGTTTGTATTTCATAATCGAGACCCGTGATTTATCCGGCGGCTTCGAGCCGGGCTTTTCAAACTTTGCCTTAACCCGCTTTGAAATCTGCCCTGCTTTTGTCTATTGTTTTGATATTGTTAATGGACTTCTGAGCGAATAGACGGCGATTTAAAACAAACTGAAATGTTGGACCGCGTATTCTAAATACATTGAAACTATGACTCCGTCTAGAGAATCAATAGCTTGGAAATTGTTGTACCTTATTTGGTACACGTGACCGTGGATTGAGGGTTTAAATTCAAGAAAATATCATTGAGTATGTGCTTTATTAATTAAGAATAATTTATCATCTTTTGAGACAGTATATCCATATTTTGTTAGTACATAATTTTCACCTATTGTTTTAGTATATTATCATATAAAAAAAATGATACTAAGAAGCACCAAAATCGTCAAACCTAATCGTGCAGCACCTAACAGAGATGTGTAAATTATTCCAAGCCCGCCAGAGAGGGGATGTACAGCTTATTCGGTAAAGTAATGAGGAGAGTATAGTACTGCTCACAAGCCTGCTCATTATAGATGCCGTACGCTTGCAAATGATTGGGTAGAAGTCATCCGCACGAGCATTTGCAAACATTGCTGACGAGCTACAATATTGAGGCTTCCGTAACACTCTCATAAATTACATACATATATTAGCAGCTTGTAAATTTCCCACTGCTGGGCTAAGGTCTCCTCTCCCTTCGAAGAGAAGGTTTGGAGTCTATTCCACCACGCTGCTCCAATGCAGGTTGGTGAAATACACATGTGGCAGAATTTCGTTGAAATGAGACACATGCAGGTTACCTCACGATGTTTTCCTTCACCGCCGAGCACGAGATGAATTATAAAGACATATTAAGCACATGAAAATTCAGTGGTGCCTGTCTGGGTATGAACCCGAAATCATCGGTTAAGATGCACGCGTTCTAACCACTGGGCCATCTCGGCTCTTACTCAAACACTCTCATCACATTATTATATTGAGCACGCATGATCCGCACGATATAGTGCCGCTGTGTATAGTCCATCTACTGAACGTAAAAGGCCTGGTACTATGCTCTAAATAATGTAAGCTTTACTTGTAAACACCTTCGAGCCAAAGTGCCGCGGACTGACAGCGCCCGGCGCTCCGCCTCGATGTCGCTGTCATCATCAAGACGTTCGGTTACTACGTGGACAAGTTGTTTAAACGATGCTATAGACTTAGTTTTAAAGGCATGGAATTCATGTTTCCTTGAGTTATAGTTTATTCAATTTGCCACAGCATATTCTTCACAAATTCGCACCAACTGCCCGAGCTATAATCAATCAAGGACAATTCAATGCCACGAACTTCGTGATGATTTTGAGCTAAAATCATTTCCTCTGCCAAATTAATATACAATATTTATTGGATTTCATTATATATCATTTTTTTTTAGCATTAGCAGCCTGTAAATTTTCTAACTGCTGGGCTAAAGGCCTCCTCTCCCTTTGAGGAGAAGGTTTGGAGCATATTCCACCACGCTGCTCCAATGCGGGTTGGCGGAATACACATGTGGCAGAATTTCGTTGAAATTGGACACATGCAGGTTTCCTTCACCGCCGAGCACGAGATGAATTATAAACAAAAATTAAGCACATGAAAATTCAGTGGTGCCTGCCTGGGTTCGAACCCGAAATCATCGGTTAAGATGCACGCGTTCTAACCACTGGGCCATCTCGGCTCTTATATATCATATATAAGATAAATATCATTAGACAGTATCCAAAATACCTCATAATAATATTATTATTATTATTAAAATAATTACCAGTAAAGTACAAGACAAAACAGAACAATAAGAATTCCGTATAACGAATTAGGTATATTAATCAAACAAATGTCGTTAGGAAATTGATTGAAACATTTAATTAGAATATCTTAATTCTCGAATGGTTTTCAAATTTCGAATATTGAATATTAAAAGTATAATATCATCTGGACACCAATAAGGTATTAATCCTAGCTTATCTAAACCGATCCGACCGAATCATTACCGAACGCACAGCTTAAAACGTTTCTCATGTAGCGCATTGGATAACGTATGGTCTATCGAATTTTAATACCGGATTTGCCTACTCTATGGTAATATCAATCGGTGGTATGTACAAGCGATTCTGTGCCGTCAATTTAGTGTAGCAAGGACGGTATTGTCGTGGAAACTTTGATTGCTTTATAAGGGTAGTAGCTGTCTTTTGGTTGGTATATAAAAGGATCTGAATTTTATAGTGCCATTTCTATTTCAGCAATTAGCATGAAATTTGATTACTTTATTAGCTAGTAATATATATATAGATAGATATCTTCGTTTGGATAGCATATATAATTATCTTTTATTTTTAATTCTTCGATTAACTTAATACGAGCCGAGATGGCCCAGTGATTAGAACGCGTGCACGTTAACCGATGATTGCGGGTTCAAACGGCAAGCACCACTGAATTTTCATGTACTTAATTTGTGTTTATAATTCATCTCGTACTCGGCGGTGAAGGAAAACATCGCGAGGAAACCTGCATGTGTCTAATTTCAACGAAATTCTGCCACATGTGTATTCCACCAATCCGCATTGGAGCAGCGTGGTGGAATAGACTTCAAACCTTCTCCTTAAAGGGAGAGGAGGCCTTAGCCCAGCAGTGGGAAATTTACAGGCTGTTAATGAATAACTTAATACGAATATGAGATTGATAAATGAATTCCTGATATTTAAATATTATATCAAAATATATAATTAATATATCATATGAGAACTTTTTGTTACAACAAATCAATTAACACGTTTTAATTACGGCAATTCATACCTGTTACAAACGAACAAATTAAAAAACTAAGACTATGTAAATATTTAGTCATTTTATTAATAAAATAATTTCAAGAGTTGAAATTATCATTTAATTGTACGCTGTTTGAATATGACTATTCAAAAAGGGGGATTTTAATAGATTACAAATTACGTTCAGAAGGTCTTAGATCATATTGAATAGAAATTCTAAATGATTTAAAACCTTTACAGCTATGAGGTAAGTATTGAAATACTTTTAAGTTTTACGAAAATATAGTCATCTATAAATTTGCGGCTGTATATAATTGGACTTTTGTCATAATAAAAAAAAACAATTAAAAAGAAAAAGCTACGTTTCTGGAAACCATAAATGAATGACTAGCTAATGTTATCAATGACTACAGAATAAATATCTTAGTAACACGGTCCGTTTATGTTTTTAAGATATTTTAGTTAATATATATATATTTAAAAAAGCCACGCCAAAATTTGTTATTATCTACTTTAGAATTTCATAAGTTCAATCTAGTTGCGATAAAACATATTGTGAAACATAAAATTGTTTTATAAAAATATATTTAAAATACTAATTAAAAAGCTAATTAAAATTCTTGTCCGTCCGCACGTATGTGGTTTCCGCAAAACGGATGCAATTAAATTATTTATTCCTTTATGCTTTTAGTTCCGCACGAAATTCATGAGACTTCAGATAAATGAAATTTACAATGAGATTCTCTAAGATTGAATAAAAATATATTAGCGAAAACACGAGGTCATTTATCATTACAAATAACAGACTTAACATTATTAATATTGTACTAATTAGAAAGCTTTTTGTTAGCGTCATTTGTCATGAAATAAACATGACAATATACGCCCAAATTGTTCTTAAATCATTAATTATATTACATACCACAATGTCAAAATTTAACATGTTAAATAAAATACTTCTGTAATTCTACATTTAAAATTTATACACAGCAACGAACAGCAAAGTTGAAAATAGAACGCTGTTTTAAAAAAAATGTCGTTACGTTTTGGCGGGAACGCATTCGAACGAATTTTATTTATTTAGTGTTTAATATTTAAATATATTGCGAACATATCAAAATTAGGGCAATTGTTTTTTTATTAAAGTTCTAAAAAAATATTTCATAATATAAATTATTTTATTACAGAAATTCTTAAGTTAAAATTTTTTTTTTCGTCCAAAGCTTTGGGATTTATATTTTATTCCATTGGCTTACAGCTTTTGTTTATAACTTACAAACGAGTTATAGCTTATGCGCTTATAGCGGTTTTCCTAGAAAGAATAGCGTGAAAATATTTTCCGCGTCATAGTTAAGTGTTGGTTTTAGTTTAAAATGCAAATGGGTTAAATACTTCAAGTGTTTATTCTGAATTACGACACTGAATTAACTGCATATTTACTTAGGATTTATAGACTTTTCATTTTGAAATTATAGTGATCTTCACGTTTCAAGTCCAGAGTTCGATTCCGTGTTTTTTAGAAGGATGTATATTTGTTTTTGTATTTATAAATAAATATAAGTAAGTCTCCAAAGTGACCCGGAAAAACACTGAGTTTAATGTATATGTAATGTAGGTACGCGAACTGAATGGTCCACCTGATGGTAAGTGGTCACCACTCAACCTTCAAACCGGAGCATAATAATACTAAATATTGCTGTATGGCGATAGAATATGTGTTGAATGGTGGTTCTATAGCTTTAACAAAACTCAACTAGCGAGTTTATTATTTGTTATTGTATATAAATAAAACCGTAAAGAAGAAAAAATAAGGTGGAGTTGCGACGTTGTGATTCTGGCTAGTAGAAAGAGGATGAGAAGGGCCGAAGATTGGGCTCAGAGGCGCGCCTTGGGGGATGCCTATGTCCAGCATTGGACTGATACAGGCTGATTATGATGTCGATGATGAAAAAAAATATCGTTAGGAAACCTGTACCTAAAGTTGTTCCACAGCTTGCTGGAAAAACTCCGACCCTTCTCAAGACATCGATCATAAGTAAGCAATACGCCAACATAAGAGATGTTCTCTTTAAAGAAACAACTAAATACCAAAATATCAAAACTGTTTTCCCATAAAGGTATATTGAATTCAATGATATATATTTTTTAAATATAATATCGTAACTGGATAATCTTAGAATGTACAACGTAATCGATTTAGGCTTTGCATTGATCGATGATGTACTAAAAAAAATGCTTAGAATCAAGCCATTTTTGTAGATATTCATGGCTTTTAGCGAAATTGGAATGTTCGATCGGTTTATTCGGCTCATGTCGACGTCTAAACGAGGCTTATGAATATAATTATTTATTTTTAGATCGTCGAAAATTTTAACACTTTTTAACCGTTAAGTACGAATGATCAGTGGCGTAGCTATCGTAGGGCCAGGTGGTGCAGTGCACCAGGGCCCCTGAGGTCTGGGGGCCCTCTAACATAAGCTATGAAAAGAGCTTTGAATAGAGATGAAGTATGGATTTAACTTACTAATGATATGTTCAACTCACTGTATCCTGTATCCCATTCCTATTACTATCTATAATTTTGAATGCCAATATACGTTAAAGAGGGGGTGAGAGCCCGATTCTTTTTCTATGCACCGAGGCCCTTACCCACCTAGCTACGCCACTGCGAATGATACGAAGTTTTTTATTTATTCATTTTGTGTTTTTTTATGCTGTTTGTCTGTTACACTTCCACGACTAAGCCGCTGAACCGATCTTGATGAGATAGATGGATCAGGTTACACCATGTAGATACGTAAACGTTGAAAGTTCAATAAGAAGTAATTTTACCATTATATGAGGTACAAAAAAAATCTAGTTTACTTTACTTAAAAATTAAATTAAAATATTCAAACAATATGCTTTTGCGTACGTAAATAAAAATAAGGCTCAATTTTTCAACCCCTTTGACCTAGATTTCAGTACAGGGATATCTGTTAGGTTACAAATTTCACAGACCACCTGCCGCCCTAGGTTCGATGCCCGGGTGAAATAGAGCGACTAATCATTCCGTCCTGCTCACCCGTAAACAATTGTGTTACGTCACGCGTGGTGTAGGTGCTGATTAGGGTGACTACACACATGATACATCTCGTAAGCTTATAAAGAATTACATCCTGTATATTTCGAAAACACTTGAGATCGATAGCGAAAGGTTTCAAACACACTTGTAAATATCTTGACCTGCTGGCATATCCATGTGTTTTACCACCAGGGCCAAAAAAGACTTGCGTAGAAGAATTGTGTTTATTATGACTGATGTTCCCGGACTTTACAGTCTTAATAGTAAAATATGTATAATTGTTTATTTAAAAACTGCGTATTCGATTTCGATTACTTTGTCAAGCCGACAATTTTGTCTTACGTCTGTAAATCCCCTAACAGGCTTATAGGCTTATGCGTTTTGGTGCATAATTCAAGGGATAAACGGATTCGTAATTGATACCAACTTAATGTGACATTAGATGGGTTTCGTATTAAATTATCTGTTCGGAAAAAATGATTTGCCGAAATTATTCTCATATCATTATAATAAATTTTTCATTCAAGCTTTTCTTGGAGAAATAAACTTGATGTTTTGAAAGATGTTCCGTAGAAAAACTGTGACAATGGGAAACTTTAAATTATTCAGCTAGAAGCTTGAAAATTAATCCTTTATTACTGAGCTAAATTAAGAATTTCAATAGTTCTTTACACATGAAATCCACATATCTGAATAATGACTCAATTCACTAATGGGATACTCCCATTTGATTGAAATCCGCGCGATGTGTTTTTGTCTCTTTTTCTCTATCTTATCATCACTCACTGATAGAGGATTTAATTAGCCATATCCGTAGATACGGATTTCCTTACGCATTTCTTCTCCATCAACCACCTCCCCCCCAGGACTCCTGATTAACAGGCTTGTCCGTTTAACTGACTTCAAAAATAGAAAAAGGTAATTGACTTTTGTATTGTGATTTTATTTAAAAAAAAATTGTCAGCTCAGATCTCCGTTATTAATAAAATATTTGGAAAATTATTGTTTTTTGTTCGGCGGAGGATACTTCCCATTTTGTCTCAAATAAATTAAATTATTTGAATAAAATTTTTATTGGTGATTTTTTATGTTATTGTCGTTCTGGCCTGTCGTTTTATAATACTATCTCTTGGAATAACACTTAAGATTAAATATAATAAGAACTTGTTCTAGTTACATATAATCGTCAGTCGCAGAGCCAATAGGCGTCAAATACGATAAAATCAAGCGATAAAATCTAAGCGTCACAGCTTCGTATTAGCATAAAAATAGCTTCAAGTACCAAGACGGCAGCGTCGATTTACATACAACAGACTTACTAAGAACAAAAAGTAGAAGAGAATTGGAATGACTACTCAACGATTATTATATTTATTTATTATTGATATAAGTAGGTGGACGAGCAAATAAACCTGTGTACCTTGTGTAGTTACACTGGCTCACAACACAACAGCACACAACAGCACCGCTGTTTGGCGGTAGAATATCACATAGCTACCCGACCACCACAAAGAAAAGGAAAATAAGTAAATGTTTCACTGCTGGGAAGTATTATATAATGGGTATTAAATGATGCTATATGCATATTATCTGCGTCTACGACATTCATAATTATATTAGTTTTTCAGTGCCTTATAGATATATAACGTGTCACTGAGGCTTACCCAGTCATACTGTTGTCTGTAGTAGTACTGTAGTCACAATGTTGATACCATTTCTAATATAATTTGTTCAAAAATACCCCAATGTGTCAAGACAGTAGCGTTGATTTACATAAACATATATAGTTTCGGTCCATACATCATTGTTAGGTCGGGTGACTGATGATAACGCATAACCGCTCATACGTTGGAGTTGAGTCTGACCGCATAGTTTTATAAAACACATCGTTCTATTGGATGAGGAATTATATAGAATATTAATCAAAAAAGGAAAGCCGGAAATTTCATATTGGTGGATTAAGAACTTCTTGTATAGTAGGTTTTGAGTTCACATCACGCATCACATCAATGAAGGTTACGCCGAGCACAGGATGAATTATAAACACAAATCAAATGAATATTCTTCATGAAAATTCAGTGCATACCTGTGTAAACCATTCGGTTGATAATCAATTCTGAATTAATATTAATCTAAAAGTATCTCTATATTTCTTAATTGCTTTTAATAAAATGACTACAAACGTTCATTCGAACAGAAAACCGCTGAACATAACTTCAGAAATAACCCTCTCGTGTTAGCTACTTTATGGAAATAGTTAAGTAGGATAATGATTGAGAGTACGACTGTGCGCTACTAATTTATTCCTAATAACGAATATTCAGCATTTATTCGCTGTAAAATAACAGAACTATCCCCCACTTTAGATCTTTGGTTATAGTCTTTAAAGCCATTTTAATCTACGAGTACGGAAACCAGTGAACGTTATACCCGTCATAAAATCTTCACGTTCTAGAATAGAATAGAATAGTTACAATAAGCAGTTGTGGGTTATAAAGTTTTTATTAGCCGGATGAAAGATAATGTCTCCTCGTCCTTTACGACCGTATGTATAATATCTGTGTTTAATCTGTGACGTAGTTCACTGTTCTATATTTTGTTCGTATATATTTTTAGTGAGATCGTCTTTTGTTTTTTTAGAACCGTTATTGATGTTTTTGTTTAAAGATTTTTGAGTACCGCAGTTGATTTTTTAAGACTTCTTTATAACGTTTGAATTAATTTAATAAATAATTAATATTTACTAATGTTTAATAAAAATAATAGTACAACAAAACATATTCTTTATTAATAATTTGCATTGGTGCGAAGCCGGGCGGATCGCTAGTATAAAATTATATAACTTTTATTCAGGAATTGGAATGGTTTTAAAACTCGTTTTCATTTGCAAAAATAAAATCGCATATATGATAGAATACGTACATACGCTTTAAAATGATCTTCTTAAATAATTATGATGTTTCATATTATTTTTTTGCTTTATAAATAACAAACACGAACAGCTGATATTTTTTAGTAATTTAAATTTAGTTGTAGTAGTAATTTTAATGTCTAATACACTATTGATGAATTAAACTTTTATGTTAGTCCAAAAAGTTTCTTGTATTTTATTTCGAGTAAATATGAAAATAATTACACATTTCAAATGAATGTATACTTTCTTGTATTTTGTTTTTATTTTTAATAATGGTATGGTGATGTCAAGGCAAATAGACTCTGTGGTAATTGGTCACTTCTAACCGTAGACTTGATAATATTAGAAAATGCCCAGCTAAAATTTTGAAGAAATATCAATAATCTTGTTACGTAACTTTTTTTAATTTATTAAGTGTTATATTTCGGATTTAATAAATATCTTCACTTATAATGCCTGTAATTCCTATTGAATACATAACAAATACCTCCGCGTCCTCACATGATAGTCTACAGCGCTTCTCCAACAATGAGCTGAAGATTTTTCAAATCAAATATCAAGGTCATAAGATTAGCGCGTTCAAACATACTCTTCAGAATTCGTATAGTATTTATGGTTACGAGAATTCGTTGGCTGCGACTAAATTTTCTCTATATTATTACGAAAATTACTTCACCGAGAGTAAATGGTAATGACATTAATTGGTAAAATTAATTATACAACAATAGCGCCATGAATCACCTGAACCTATTACCCAGGAGAAGAAGTAGACTAAAGTTTGCACAATGCTGATTGAGGGAATGTGAATGGCGGGTAGATTTATGAGATCCGAACAAAAGGTTGGAAACGCCTTCGTCTCACTGAAAGCCTTAATTTCCTGAAAGGCAAAGATTTGGACCTCCCTCTAAATGATATTGAAACATTGTAAGATGACAATTTAGAAAGATTCTTCTGGAAATATTTTAGTTTCGTAATGTGATTTGACTTAAATTATATTAAATTGTACTAAATAATTTTATTAGTAGTGTTGTTGAATGTGAATTTCATTTACGAAAGTACAGAGATTTTTTGCCGGCTTTTCTTGATAGTGTCTACATTTCGAAACTGTGATTTAATTCCGTATTTACGATTCAAATAAATTTGTAATAACCTGTTTTAATAAACTTTTTAAACGAAGGCGGGGTCGACATCTGATTCTACATATAGCCTTAGACTAGAATATTATTATTACAAAGGAACTACTTTTTAAGGAAGTAAGTTCCATCCTAGATTGGATCAGAACTTACGATCAGGTATTATCGTGGTCAAGGATAAAAGCCCGAAAATGTTTCTATCACTGTCATGCATTACAAATCACGTTCATTATCAAGGGACATAAGAATACTCTCCAAACCGTAATCAATCAAGAAACGAACTGCATCTCGTACCCATTAATCCAAAATCTGCTGAACCGGAACAGCGTTGAACGACCTCATTAGAGCTCAAAAAACTAAGGATCACATACGATGCGTTTTCGTATCGTGACGTTATTGCTTGGTTTTTAAAAAATTTTGGAAGGAAATAATATCAGAGAACTTTTACAAAATAGGAATGATTGTAATCTCATTAATGTCAGATTAGAATAAAATAAGATAGAAATATTATTAAGAATCTCAGATTTAAATAAATATTTTTGCCCCTTGTGTATCAAAAAAACAAAAATAAATATATTCATTTCAGTTCAATATAACCTCGTATGCATGTGTGTTGTGTGTGTCTATGCGTGTGTGCTTTGTAAATAATATTTTTTAACATAAATGTTAGTAAGTTAGATTTCCTCTTATCGTACTGTTTTCTAGTTCTCTTTGATTTATTTGCATTACAATAATCTCGTTTTAAATTAGTTTTATTAAATAATATTAAGTATCGGGGTCATTAGTCTGTTGAATAAAAAATGTCTTCAGACGCCGAGGGGTCGTTGATTGATTGCAAGGGGTTTTCTTTCAAATATTTGTCAAAACATTTTCCGCGTCGACTATTCTCTTAATGCTTTCGTTTCATTAACAGTCGGTTATTTTTGTTTAAGTCTTGTAACTGTCAGGTTGTGACGATAAAGAGTAATTGAAAACTTGGATTGATACATTTTGATCATTATCTCTTTAGATAATTCTTTTATACTGTAAATAGTATAATTGAATTATTATTGGTTATATTTTCATTTTAACACTGCTATTGTTAATCTGCTTACTTTATCTCGGGTTGAATTTTCTTGAAGTCAATGAAGTGTTATTAAAAAATTTCGCCAGTTAATGTAAGCTATAAGTCTACTATTATGTCAACATTACGACCCCTTATAAAATTCGAAAATATAATCTGTATCAAACATCACATAAGTATAGCTTCGACTAGATTACAATGAATGTTTAATTGTAAAAGCAATCGCGGATATATGACAGATTTGCAATGGAAAAAACATTTTATGATTACATACATAAAAATAAATAATTTCTAATCGGGTTAACCTAATTTATATAAGTCGTTTAAAAAATATTTTAAGCTCTTAAGTAAGCAAACCATTAAATGCTATACGAAGCTTCAATAATCAATATTTATAGCCGCCATTATTAACGTTTAAGAGTTTTCAGGTAGACGTTCTAATCTAAAGTTTTAAATACCCTCTTTATCTATAGGACCATCTGCACGAACAGTGATTTATTGGAGCGAGGAAAGGACGGGGACACTTCAGTAGCTGAAGATTTACTGCAACTAAAAAGAAACGGTCGAAATGATAGCGTTTTATAAAACAATATTATAAAATATCAAGTGGTATCGAGCGCACTATATAATCTCTAAGTATCAATATTTAAAGAAAAGTGATGAAATTCTATTTACGAATTTTAATGTATTTCTTATATACCTTAATTATATAATAAAAAAAACACCTGTGTTATCATAAATATTGATATATCGTGATGGACTTGACAATTAGTACTGTTTTATTGGATAATATTTATTTGAAAAAAGTGTTGTGCAATAAACTCTTTAATATGAGAGGAGAAATGTGCTCAACAATGTGCAATTTACTTCCCTAATAACACTTCGGTATACGAGGTCATATAGTTTATAATGTTCTTTAGATATAGTGTATATGTATGTACGAGTTTTTGGTTAACTGGTATACACGCTATCACTATTACTAAACCTTTAGTCCAAGCTAGAATTAAACAATTAGTTTGAACAGCCAGTGCACTAAAAATCTTAAGTCCGAGAAAATATCTTATTTAGTACAGTGACATATTAATTAAAGGAAGACTTTTATTAAGGCTATCTTAATTTAATAAGACATATACATATATATTGACATGGTTTTTACGTGGTGGGTTAATAGACCTTGTGGAATAGTAGGTAGCAAATAATCATCATACATTATACGTCAAATAAGATCGCGTAGTATTGATGTGTTATGACTTAAAGGCTGTATAACTACAAGCACAAGGGATGCAACATATTTGTTCCCAAATTATTAATATTTCTTACAGTACTAATGATGCGTTGATGTTGATGGCCAGTCTGCCTACTTGTTTAACATAGTAAAAAAATTCTAACAGCCAATAAACGTTCTACTGTTAGGCTGAGCCTGGCAAGGTTGTTAGATATACATGTGGCAGTTTTTCATCCGACACATGGATTGTTCACGATGTATTTATTCCTAAACCACCAAGGACTAGATTATAAACAAAAATTAAGCACGTGAATGTTCAGTAGTGCTCAGTTGAGTCTGATTTTGAACCCACATTCATCGGTTAAGATTCACATATCACCACTGGGCCAATATTTAGAGAAATATACTTTATTTATGTATGAAATGGTTTCTGTTGGCACAGAATTCACAAGAGACAGTATTATACGTTGGGATAAAATTCAGCTCAGTCTAGCTATTAAGATAAACGCTGGATTCTTGGAAAAGAAGAGCTTTTATAATATTTATAAACATTAAATGAATCTCTAATATTTCATCAGCTTTACGAAAATACCGTAAATAAACCACTGTTGGGCAAAACCTCCTTCTTAAGAGAAGGAACTTATTGCAGCACTGCTTACGTGTGGGTTGATCTGAATCCGATAATTTTTCATCATTCTACTCATGTAGGTTTCCTCACGAAACCGTCACCCCCGAAAAATATTGGAACTAAACGAAAATGAAGCAAATTAAAAGTTTGACGTAGTAATGAATCAAATACATAAGTACTCCAACAGTTTTTCAATATTTATTTCCTCGACCCATTTAAAATGTAAATAGGTCATGTCTATTCTAAAAAAAGTTATATTTTTTTGTACTCAATTTTGTACGAAGTAATAAATGTCTGAATCGCGCTGACGTTTGGTTCACATAAATCTATATAAATAGTTGGATATTTTTAGATACGATTTGAGTTATACCATTGCAATGTAATGCCCACAAGTGTCAATTAGAAGTGGTTTTTGTTCCCATCATAGTCGATGTCAATATTGTAAAGAAAAAATTAAAGTCAAATCGTGCTAGTAGGTCAAGGCAAGTACTTTTAAATACATAAAATAGTTATCATAAATGGCAAATAGGCAAATCTGATGTATTCAACTGAACCAACAAGAATCTCACTATCTGTATCCCTTCTATTATTAAAGGCGATACCTAAATCTGTTACCTCTTCACGCTTAAACCGCTGAACCTATTTAGATGAAATTTGGCATGTTGATAGTTTGAATTGCAGTCGGGTTCAGTTATATAATATATATATTTATATATATATATATATATATATATATATATACATTTATATAAGTCAAGCACACAGCGGCTAGTAACATATAGCTAGGTAAGGTTAAACCCTATGAGTTTTATAACTACCCGTGCCTGTAGGCAATTATGACGAGTGTCCATTGACCTGCACGGGCCATGCATCGTTTGCTTTGTCCCAGTACTGGGGCAAGTGATTATTACTCATCCGCTAAAAATAAACATCAAAGACGTAAACTTCAAAGGCCCTTCAGTAATCGGTATACTATAGCATGTAAATTGTGACGATTTGTTTTGATTTATGTTATATATATTTTTTATTTAATAGTAGTTTCATATTTATATATTATAAATATATAGACAAATGGACCACCTGATGATATGAGTTCAACGCCCTTAAAACATTCCGATTTCTTACACTGTCAAATCGCCACCAACCTTGGTAGCTAACCCTTCTGCCTGTAATTAGACAGACTCACTGACCCTTCAAACCAACAGTACTAAGTATACCTGTATGATTTAATTTATGTATTATTCCCAAAAAGTAGTAGAAGTCGTGGTGGAATAATACCTCAAGTGGTGGGGAATAAAGGTTTTTATTTATTTTCTTACCTTTGGAGAACAGTATGATTAGACTTGTCTAATTTTGAAAGATATCTGTTTAAAGTCCAAGCAGTTTAATTTTAGATTTTAACAACTATATTTTTGTCATATTTACAATTGAATATACCTATGAGTACGATGAAACGTCTGTATGTATTTCATTGCTTATCCTAAGTACAAATTACAGAGATTTAATTTAATGAAACTTATAATCGCCTAACGATCTTCGAATTACATAATATTATTCTTTGGAAGTAGGCAGACAAAATTACATCTTAATCTATTTTATTTTTTTTAATTTAAAAATAGATAAAGGTCACCACAAAAATGCTTAAAATAATTTTCGTATAAATAATTAAAGGCAATTTCATTAAGCAATACGACACGTTCTTAAATCAAGTTGAAGCGCTCAAAATCTGAGCCAGATAACTGTTTTAAACGGTCTAAAATTTATACCTCTTATTTGTGTTTGTCGTGTGTGATATATTGGAGTTCGTGGGAGCTGTAATAGGTCCCCATATATTAAACCAGCACCCTGTCACAGCTTAAATACGATGAACAGCCAGAACATGCAAGTAACACTTCTTACAACAGTTTTGATAAACGCTTTACTTATAGCGATTGAAATTTCAAATTAAATGTAATTGAATTTTAGAGACATTGTATATTTTATAGGAATGTAGTTGCTTATATAAAAGTACTCATCAATATTGTGTCCAATAGTTTTAATATTACGTATTTAAATATTTTTTTTAGATTATGTTATATTAACTACAAAACGTCATTAAACATTTAAAGAAAATACAAAACAAACAAAATACGGTGAAAACATGTCCATTTCAACTTTTCATACATCAAGAAATTTATATTCTAGTGAAATATGACAAGGCTGTTTATAGACTACGATATTGCTTTAGAAAGTTGACGGGTAAAACCTGTTTCAAAGGGCGGATACGGCCTTTATTACAAGGGATTAGGGTACATTATAAAATGATGTAGTTTCAAGAATGCAACTTGTCATATTACAGGTTGATAACGATCTGATAAAGAACATAAAGGCTACTTTACTACCAAGAATAAGTAAACAGTTTAATAGTCTAGATTTCTAAACTTAGACTTACGTAGAAATTAGTTCTTTTTTTTAATTTTATTATGTATAAAATTTAAATAAGAATAAATAAATAAATGTTTTATGAGCTGCAAAACAATTTAGAATGTTTTTAGTGACAATGCTCTTGGATATCTCATTTAGGAATATTTTGAAATATTGACAGAATCTTGACAGGAATAAAAATGTTGTCTTTGGTTTTAAAAAGTTGCGATGATAATCTGGCTCTTTTGTCTATACGTCCTAAGGGTTGCATATAAAGCTAAGCTGTTACTCTTTCTTGCCAAATCACTGAATTGAATTTAATGAAATTTCCTATGAAGGAAGCTTGCCATAGACTGCCTAAAACGCAAGTTAAGCCGCGGGCGTCAAATTGTCAAAAATAAATTTGGTGCACGATTCATAGCGTTCTTAGAGAAAAAATTGACAATCTCTAATATGCATACAGATAAATATGTATAATATACCACTGGTTTGGTTCCTTATTAAGCATTATAGAAATACACTGAGTCAGGTGATCTGACTCAGATCGCAATAAATGTTAGATAGACCTTCATATTACTCCATACAAGATTATATAGACAATAAAACACGTGGAACTCCACGTGTTTTGGTAAATTTTATTTAAGACATTGATTTAATTGCAATTTATTAACACAAACATGCTACTAACTGGTGGAAAAGAGAGCACAAGAGACATTTAATAAAATCTTATAAAAAACGACTTAAAATCCTATATGAATAAAGTATATTTTACTATACTTGATATGACTAGAACAAAGACCATAAATTCAATATTGAACCTTTTAGAAGTGAATAATAAAATTATATCAAAGGTGCTACCTACAGTCTGTAATTAGGACTTCAGTCAACCCGTTAGCCACAATCCTTAGATCCCTTGCCCCGATGGTATATATATAGTATGTATGTCCCATGGCATTAGATAAAGCGGGTTATAGCATGATTAAGCTAGAAATTAAGCCTAAAGTGAACTAAAGGTAAAGGAATACGAGTCACTACGGAGTTTTCTGTTTAGCTTCTCTTGTCTATCTTCAGGGGAAGCGTCATTTTTAACGTATATCAGCTACCAGAATAAGGGTCTGTACTATATCATAATATTTATATTTGTATATACATGTTTTCCGACAACTCAACAGTTAAAGTCGTATTTCAGACAATTTACATAAAAAAGATAATGAATTGTAGACCAAAGCCTTCCTCAAGAATCACTCCGTTCATTAGGGAAACCTTATAAAATCCGTTTGGCAGTTTTTGAGTTTACCGCGCAGATGCGGCAGGAGGACTTTTTTATAATGTACTTGTGGAAACCGTCATGGCCCATTAGAGCTTAATCGTGGATCGCGGTTCCATATTCAAACATCAGCGAGATTTCATTTGTTTAATTTCATGTCTCGTGATCGGCAGCGTAATGAGAGATTTTAAGGCTATTTTTCCAAGTAAATACATTCTAATTAAGAAGGATTTTTTGTTAACACGTTCACCGTGCATGACTCACGTGTGGGTCTTTGGGTTTGATCGAGACGTCCGTATCATTCATACCCACTTTGATCCTTTGCTCCAAAATTGGTTCTTACTTATTGGACGTTACAGAAACGAACTATATTTGTACATGCATGTCTGTAAAATAACATAGTAAAGCAATAATCCATCGAATTGTTCCATTAATTTTGAGCTTATATAACTTTTATTATAAAACCTAATAATTTAAAATATAGTAAACATCTTTATTGTAATAAGCACTTGATAAATAACCGTATAAAGCACACAACTATATATCAACCAAGCGGTAATTTTATTTGACAGTAGGTCTCTGCACAAGCCTGTCTGGGTAGGTACCACACAGTATTCATAATATATTCTACTGTCAAACAGCAATACGTAGCATTACTGGGATGGTATGGGATGGTTAATATTTCTTACAGTGGCAATAACTATATGCGATGGTGATCACAATCCGTAACCGTTGACGACTGTCATCATCATCCTAAAAAATATTATAATATGACATATATCAGAAACCTATTTACCTTTTATACTTAAGTATACTTTCAACAGGTATGTAACTATACAAAGCCTTCCTTTGCATCGCTTCTACAAACACTCGAATGAATAATTGGTTCTAATTAATAGACGCTCCGTCACTTGTACCACAAGCGCATCCCTCTATCAGATGACGACACGGAAATATACCTGTCCAAAGAGACAAGAGCCTTGACTACACATTCATCTTGCCTTTACTCAAGGCGATGTCGAGTGTCGAGGGAGGAGAAAGGCTCAAGAAACACCGGTCGCGGTATCTTTGATTATCGGCGCGAATTCGCACAGAATCGGTTTCATAATTCGTATCAATTAAATATATATCAACAATAACTGGATAACCATATGTAGATTTTCAATTTAATTATAATAAAATATTTAAGCTAATGATAATAATTTTCCTTTACAAATTAATACAAGCAATCTAGATCAGATATGAGTTACCCCTTACGAGTTCAGGTATCTTTGCTAATTTGCTAGCTATTATGCCCAGATACACATATATTCCAGAACATTCTAACACAATTGTTTTTCCTTCGGAAACGTATCCGTTAACACAGTGAACCGGCTTTGAACCACTGGAACATCTCGGTTCATACTTCTAGATTGTAATCAGAATTAACCTTTGTTAAAAGCATTAGCATTAGCATTAGTAGCCCGTAAATGTCCCACTGCTGGGATAAAGGCCTCCTCTCCCTTTGAGGAGAAGGTTTTGAGCATATTCCACCACGCTGCTCCAATGCGGGTTGGCGGAATACACATGTGGCAGAATTTCGTTGAAATTAGACACATGCAGGTTTCCTCACAATGTTTTCCTTCACCGCCGAGCACGAGATGAATTATAAACACAAATTAAGCACATGAAATTTCAGTGGCGCCTGCCTGGGCTTGAACCCGAAATCATCGGTTAAGATGCACGCGTTCTAGCCACTGGGCAATCTCGGCTCTTCTCATCTTTGTTAAAATGTATGTCATTATTTGACAAACATCTAGAATAATTCACACGTTGACAGATCATTCAATCATCAATTTCCTTTCGGCGGAGGGCATTGGGAATGGTAATTAGGTTACATGTTTCGACGCTTGACCCAAGCCTAACGCTTGTGAATTTTGACATATGTATCGGGAATTGGGTGTACTTTTTTTTTTTTTTTTTTTTTTTAATACCGACAATGATGGAAATAACAATAGATTTTTAGATACAAATAAATTCTTTTTTAAACAACCCACAATATAGGAATGTCAATACAAGCGTTATAAAATCATAATGATTATGGTAAGAGGTCCATAGACAATGGCGCTGTAAGAAATATTAACCATTCCTTACATCGCCAATGTACCACCAACTTTGGGAATTAAGATGTTATGTCCCTTGTGCCTGTAGTTACACCGTCTCACTCACACTACAAACCGGAACACAATGACAGTGGGTACTGCTGTTTGGCGGTAGAATATTTGACGAGTGACCCAGACGAGCTAGCACAAAGACCTACCACCAAGTAAAGTGTATTGGGAAACACATATTTTCCAGATGAATTAAAAATATAATTGAAGTTATTCTTTGTTAAAAAATAAGCACTTCAATAATACGTTCGAAATAAGGAAAATTCGATTTTATTTAGAGACAGCCATTTTGTAACATATTGGAAACCTTCACAAAATGTCGGACGCATATATGGTTTAAATGTCGTGATATTTCTAGAAAGGTCCCCAAGCGACTAACCTAAATTAAGTCCTACTTGAGCTTAACTTGTACTCCGATATAACCAAAGATGACATATTAAGGAATGACTTTATCGAATAGAATTAATAACATAAGAATATATGTATATATCATTATGTAAACTACACAATGAATGAAATTCAATTAATAAATAAATAAAGTATTCATTTTTTTAATTAATATATTGAATATCAGAACATATTAAATGTGCATTCAACAAATAGTTAATTTTAGATGAAAATTAATTAAACATTTCCATTGAAAACCGTGACTACTTTTGAACAGAAAAAAATAATTACGTTCAGTGTAAATATTCTGCCAACGTAAAAGAATAATTATTAATATTTCATTCATATTATTTAATTATAATAACACACACACACACATCTATAATATTAATATTTTAAATAAATAATAAATAGTAATCAATATCCGTGACGAGACCGTGTTCAATAAGTTTATTGAGTTATTTATGAATCTATTTTAATATCTTTAAGACGTCTGATGAATTTGAAAACTGCGACAGCTAATGACCGATGTTCGAGATGGCCCAGTGGTTAGAAGGCATGCAATTCAATCGATGTTTGCGGTTTCAAATCTTGGCAAGCAGTACTGAATTTCATCTCCTTAATTTGTAAAACATGTGTATCCATGCAAAGCGTCTCCACAATGAGAGAGCAAACCCTTAGCCCAGCTGTGGGATCGTGACAAGCTGTTACTTTACTTTTTACTTTAGAGGCTACATACTGCGATGTAAGTATATAAGAAATTGTGTTTTTTGAATGTACCACTCGTGACACAAGTCTGCCGAAAATATAATGAGTAAACTTTTCCAATTATAATAGTTGTTGATAGCAGGAAAAGAGCAGTAACAAAGTTGAGTTTATCCAAGTCCGTTTCGAATTTTCGAAGTTGTATTTTTCGTGAAAACATCGCGTAAAGTATCGGGTTTTTCGTAGAAACGATATATCATTGTTCTGATTAGTTTATGTTTTCAAAGTTTTTTTTTTTATACATGGAACAATATATATTTAAATATAACACTAATATGGCTGTTTAATTGTTACTTTAAACTAAATATTTCAATCGGCAAGATTATCCCACGATAATTTTAAAGTTATTGCGTTAATACACATAATAATAAGGGTTAGATTGCATTAAAATAAATAATTCCCCATGAAGTTCACCCGCGCAACTTTGACAACTAAAATTAGAACAAATATCCTAAGCAGCGGGATTCCCGCGCCACAATTTATATTTCGAATATATTCAATTTAATTTAAAATTGTGGAAAGAGACAAAAGATATTCGATGAATTTAATTTTGTACCTGAACACAGAAATAGACACATTCGGTGAATGGAACAGAGTAAAAAATTCAATGGCACTTATTTTGCGGATGCCACAGACTATGTACAAATGGTTGATTGTTAAGAAAAACACACGGGGCACAGTGGTCGGGGCTTGTAATACAATTAATATCAATTTGCGAGTTCGAGGGGGCTCATATTTTGTTGTCGAACCGTCAGCGTAATTTAATAAAATTTATTTGTGTGAACGTTTATTTTTAAAAGGTTTATTTTTATTACCTGAACTCTCAATGAATTTGTTTTAACATTTTACATTAGTATTCGCGTTCAAATACAAATTATTCAGATATTTATGAATGTATATTTTTTGTTAGTGAAAATTTATGACTTGAATGACAATTTTACGTTTACGTTTAAGTTAAAATACAATGAAACCAAATCACATTGTTCAGAGTTAAACAAAAATATGTAAAAAGCAACTATTACTTGGATCTCGCTTCTACATTAAGCGACGAACAAAAGTCACACCTTGGAAAATGAAAACAGAAAAAAGCGAGGCCCATCATGACGAAATAATTAACAAAACATACAGAAATGAACCGAGAAGAAGTACGCCGACGAAATCTAATTATTTTTGCCGCCATGACAGCGAGCTTCCCGCGCTTTGGCGCGTCCAAAATGGCGGCCGAATATGGCCGCTGAATCGAGCGAGCGGTGTCAACACAGCGATATTATGAAGCGAGGACACAACCGCCGACAGACGCTAAGCCTTCGAGCCTTCTCTTATTTATATTTAGACAAGAAATGTAGCGCCAGGAAATTAATTTTCATTTTTTTGTGGGAATATTGTTTAGTGACGACGCTTTTTTTCTGGTTTGACGGTATTTTTTACATGAAATGTTTTAATATTAAACGTTTTATGAATTTGTGAAAAATGATTCAAAGATCTGGTATTTGTAGTATGAATTGACAAATTTGTTTCTAATAATCATTAAAGCAGATCCTTTATTTCTTCTATAATGAAATCATAAAAGATGCATGTTTGTTTTTATATTTTTCCAAATTTAAATTAATTTTTATTTCACACCAACAATCACCTCAGGCTTCACCGAGCGGCTAAATATACAGGTTGCTGAAAGTCATTCAATGCGTCACGGAGTCAGCCATATTAATATGTATGAGCGTCAGAACCGATCGCTGTAAATGTGCCAACTTTACACAGGGTGACTTTATAATATATGGCGTTGAATAAATAATGAATTTCAAATTAATAAACGGCGTCTAGACTTTAAAAGTAAGATTAAATACAACCATGTCACTTCCATAATTGTTGAAAAAAAACTGTATACCATTAGTGAAAATAAGAGCCTCGCTTTTTAAAAATATGGAATATAATAAAATGGGATGCCGAAGTTATTAAATAGAAGCTTTTTTAATTATTATTAAATTTATACGTGCTAGATTGACTTGGTGTTAGGGCTTTGTGTAAGCCTGTCAGGATTCGTACTCATCACATCCATTACAGCCAAACATTTAAATTTAGTGTCGTTGTATTCCGGTTTGAAGGATGGGTATGAGGTATGAGGAGCCAATGTAGCTAAACTCACAAGAGATATACTTGTAACATCTTATTTCCTAAGGTTGGTGGTACAGTAAAGATTTAAGGGAAGGTTTATATCTTTATGGGTAGAGATGACGACTTACCATCGGATGGCCTATTTGTCAGTCCACCTACCCTTGTTAAATAAAATAAAAGTGTATAAATAGAGAAACAAGCAAATTTCGTCTTAGTTGAATGCGATCCATCTCAACTCAGGGTTTAGAAGCAAATAAATGTTAAATGAACAGAATACTAATGTAACGGCATTAACCTGTAAAGAAACAAATACTCCGTTTGGATCCCAGTTTTCCTGAATGTTAACAAATATTTTGTTCGTGTTCCGTTTACAAACGAGTTCCATCTGATGCCTAGGTTTGAAACATCTCACTTTTGATGTTACGCATTTTTTTCGGGACGGACGATTCAATTTGTAAGTTAACGCTGAATTCGACTTTTTTAAATGAAATCTTTTTTGCTGTAACCTTTTTACCGAAATAGGCAAGATAATTTGTTTATTTATTTAAATATATATTATTTAAACTTTTTAATACTTCTTTGGTCTAATTGTCTATATATATAATATTATAACAATTGTATATTCGTTTATAGACATAATTTTTTATATATACTATAGATTTTGTATATTTCTTTTTTTTTAATATTATTTTAAAATACATAATTGTTTATCATTATTGTAATTCGTAATCATTTACGTTTATTTTTAACGGCTTTAGTTATTACGCGTGAACCATATTTGTTCGTTGAAAACGCAGTTCAGTCGTTATTATCTTCTACAGGTGGAATCAAAATATATTGGGATGTGCTTTCGATAAATTAAATCGTAGGCTTTGAAGTGTGTAATATAATGCCTCGAAAATCAAAGTATGGCCGTAGATCATGCGTTTAAACTCTTTCAAGTCGTGTAGGATTTGCCGTCACATCGGAATCTGAGAATGCACAACGCGATTTCTTAGACATCTTCTGCCTCGCAATAACCACTCTATGGAAGCAGCTTTCGCTGGCGGTTTTTCCGAACCAATACGACTTGGGAACCTTAAAAAAAAGAGCCTATCTTTTTTAAAGGCCGGCAACGTATCTGCAAACACCTGTGTGTTGCGGATGTCCATGGGCGATGGTAGTCACTTTCCATTAGGTGAGTTAGTGGTATACTATAAAAAAAAGTTGTGATACACTTTATGATACCGAATTAAGTGATCAAAAGTGCAACTAAATCTTTACTCAATATCGTCATGTTATTCCAAAGTTTTGAACTTAGATCATATCATAACACAACGTACTTAAAAAATACTTCAATAGTCCGTGTAAAACAAATGAACTACCAAATGAATCAACCGTACATGATAGATGAACATACCTCTAAAGAGGCTCATAGAGTGCAAACTAAATTAATAATGCCTCCGATATCATCACTTAAACCAAGGTGTAAACGCTGGGTAATGCACTAATGAAAGGACTGGGTCACTCAATCGTTGAGAGGGGTGGAATAAAACGTCCATTAGTAGTCGAATGCGTTTTATACCAAAGACTAATTATAGAGGGCGAGTCTGTAGTAGATTTAAGGGAGACCGTGGTGAATTACTTTTGTTACGTTCGTGTATCAAATGCATGGGGTGATGTTGATTTCACAAGTGTTGGAAACAAGAATGAAAAGTTTCTTTGTTAGGGGTGTTCAGAAAAGAATACGTTTTAGAATAAAAATGATCAAGATTGGGTGACAGAGTAACGCGAATCGAACACAATGGTTAAAGTGTGACGATTGGTAATTTTTAAATTTGTTTTTTAAATGTATGAATATTTGTTAGTAGGGACTTACCCTAAATATTAAACATACATGATACATCATCATTGACTATATTAAGGTGAGACAATTTAGTTCCTTAAATAATTAATCAGTTACTTATTATATAGATTTTTTTAATTTTAATATCTTGTTACTTAAAATATTTTTTTGAATAACAATTAATTTTTGTCCTAAAATAAATGACTAAAATTGTTATTTTTTTTAATATAACTTAAGAATTTCTCGTAAGAATTTAATATAAACTTGGTTACACCAGTATCTCATGTGTTTACCACGCGTTTAAGTTTTAATCAGGACAGGGTCCATAGCAAACTTATTTAATAAAACCCTCCAAACTGGAATAGTGTTCATTGCTAAGAATCCAATTAACGTCTCCTCTCACTTGACTTATGACTCTAGCATCTTGTGAAATTTGTAACTCTTAATTCATTTTATATTTTATTTAAGTCTATTAATTTATTTAAGATTTTTTCACACTATTCCAAACATAAAATATTTAATATTACATTAATATGCATAAAAATATTTAAATTCACGTCTAATAGCATGAACTGTTTTCGAATTAATACTAACAAATTTGATATAAGTCTTAAATCGTTTAATGTCACTAGGTCCGTTAGTATTAGTTCAAAAGATGTTATAAATTATAACGTAAAACAAACCTTTGTCAAATAATTAAGGCGTAAATATTCATAAAGGAATTTTACTATCTTTGACCTCCAGGAATCCCAAAAGACTCCAAAATAATTATACGGAAATTCCATCGCCAACGAAATGCCCATCAAAGTAAAGGTCACATCGTACCAATAGGCCTAAATAAACAAAACTTCATTCAATTACAGTTGTAACCAATCAAAGCTTAAATAAGCTATCAGTTTCAGTTTTAATGTTGCTTTTACTAAAACCGTATAATAGTTATAAAAAACCGGTTATATAGGCACTTTTTGATTTAAAAAATATGATATTAAATGCAAATTTGACTCATAAATATTGCATTTCCTTCTTTGGATGAGAAGGGAGTAGTATCTCAATATCGACTTTTAGTGCAACAATACACTAAGTAACGTTTATGATGCATAAATTTTCGAGTTTTGTCATGTTCTTTTTTTTCCTTATTACTATTTAAATACAAATAATACTTTTATACTTTAAAGCGCACCAAATAAAATATATAAAAAACGTACATTTAACATAATTTTTATTTTTTTATTTTCCAGCTATATACAACATTATCCAAGAATAAAGTAATTAAATTCTTATAAAGCCTCTCATATAGTATTGAACCTTATATACATAATAAACAAACAAGTCATTAGGTATATTTAAAACGATTACATCACAAAGTAAACTAGTGATGAGGTATAATCTATGGAGAGGCATGTGGCGTGAGATCTGTCTCTCGCTTGATTAATGAATACCCACCCTATCAGATTGTTACAAACGGGGTTCAAACTCCCACTTCACGTCGGTTTTCAAATTTCCTTAATTATAAGGCATCGTTTTGACACCCTAGTTTTGAAGATTGGGTTCGTTAACGGGTGGTTTGGATGTGATTTTAGTTAAACAAACCAATATTTTACTTATGTTTAAACAGTTCTTCGTTTAATTATATTCAGCGTATCTCTTATCTGATGACATCGTGGAAATAAAGTTGTCTCAAGTGTCAATCCCTGTCAACTCATACTTGTTATAGATATTATTATGTATATTTTATACTTTGAGATTTCAAATATTATTAGATAGATCTCATTGTACATTTAGTATAAATACATCTAAATGTAATGATTTTAATGATAAGATAAATATTTTTAAAAATAGAAATGAAAGAAAAAAAAACTTATAGGACGTATCCTAAAAACATTAAACGAATAGTCATCCTACTTGAACTATTGCAATCACAGTTACAATCGCCAAAATTCGCCTGATTTATGTGTCTGTGCAGTTTTACCGAGCTGGCTAATGTGATTATAACCTGTAATCACCGTCTTCCCCATGTGTGCTTCTAACACCCCTAAATTCGAATTTCGAACGAATTGTTCCTAACGATGTCGTTAAGTAGGGTGACCAGTATTTAAATATTATTTTCTTGTACTTAATTAAAATTGCGAATTGCCATGTCATGTTTTGAAATAAATATTATTTCTGGTCTGGTTTCAAGTGACTCAAGAGCTGGTGATTATTCAGTTCAAAGACTGGGCCTAACAGTTCAGAGAGGTAATAGTGCCTTCCTAAGTACAAAACCCACAGAATAATCTTTTGGGCAGAGTGAATTTATTATAATTTGAGTATAATATGTTTCGTTGTAAGTAATTTTATATCAGCACTATTATGTATGGAAAATTATAACCTTACTCTTGACCTCTGGACGCGATATAAAATTGACGCATACCTGAAAAAAGAAAGAAAAAATTTAATACATTATAAATTAAAACAGAAAAAGAAAATATACAAAATATGCCATCACATCAAGTGCGAGGAATCATTAAAGATTTAAGAGATTAATCTTACAAAAATACTTTAGAATATAATTTCTAAAAGAGCGTATAATTTCTAAAAGAGACATATATACACAAGTTATACATAAGATATTGATTGCCTTATAAGATTATCTCACAAGACAAAAACACTAACCATAACTGTAATAATTCAATTGAGTTTCTGAAGTTAAAACACAACCGAACTTAATTGTTGATTTGTAAAAGTAAATACTTAATTACATACTAATAACTACGGCATCCTGTAACTATAAGTCACGATTTCTCAGCTCAACAGATTAAATATTATGTTATGAATGAAGACACGTGATAGTTATTAAAAAAGGAGGTATTTTTCATATGTTTTTCTCTTTTAAAGCAAAAGTCATACTTATTTAATAAAACTTAAATAATTTCATTTGCAAAGGAATTCAATTATAAACGCTAGTAATCGAACGAGAATTGTAAAAATAAAATAACAAAAAGCCTGGAATCTAAATATGTATATTATTATAGATTATAGATATTATATATATATTTCTGAAATAGTTCACGTCTAGTAAACAATATAGTATCCGAACGCATCAAATTAACCTACGGCAAAACAACGAAGGAACTAAAACGAAATCAAAATGGCTGCCATCCCCGCGCACTAGTGTTACTATGTCATAAGACTACTACAGTTGAATTTAAAACTGCTGATTTATTCATAAATATTATATAAATTTTAACGAAAAAATTGAACTATAATAATTCTTTTTTTTTTTAATAGTATGTAATCCTTGGTTACGTTTTATTCATTTGTAATTAACATCGCACAGATTATTTCGCCAATGTCACGTGCGATGGAGAAGACACGAATATAACTTCAGAAATTGAATGAAATGCAAATATCATAAAGGAAAAAAAGACACAATATGAACAAAGCACACAATCAATTATCTTATTTTGATCAAAATATATGTCAATAGAGAACAATTTATACTAACATTCATTGGTACAACTATTACGTCAGCAACACTAACTCACACCGGATTGGTTGAAGCGGTTTTTTTTTCACTTCACTTATGAAATAATGGCGTTATGTCAACATACTGTTTGTATGGTTTGTTTTAAAGGCTACTTGTACGTTGTTTTAATAAAATTAAATGAGCAGTAAGACCTAGTACAAAGGAAATTTGCTTTAAAATTAAAATATGTAAAGCTAAAAACGTTGTGGTATATCGAAATCATTTTTTTGCTATCGGCTTTCGACTGGTAGTGTGTTTTACATCAGATAGCAATTGTTTGGCTTCCGACTTATATCGAACCTATATCGTTAGCTACATCAGAAACAAAAGGACTTCGATGATTGCTTAAATTTTTGTTTATGGTGATTAAATTAATGTTATTATATTTTTGATGGTATTAGTGTTAATTTGCATCAGTGTGCAAGGGGCCTTTATAACTTTTGAGGTTAAGATTTGGGGATTTTGTAACGCAACGCTGTGAGTGTTGCGTTACACATAACTGATAGCAGACACCACACGTGCAGGTCTCCTCATGATGTTTTTGTTCACCAGATGCGTGATGAATTATGCAAAAATTGACCACACAGCCTTTGATTGAATTCACTTGTTTACTATCTTGGCTAATCAAGTATATATGTATAAATAACGAATCGCATACAATGACTGCGATCAAAATTAGTATACATAAACATAGTCTACCACCCACAGCGTGTACCCGCATACAAGTGGTACCACCGGTCGGTAGAAACCGCAATATGATTTTTATAGTTTCAACAGCTCAAATTACTCGATACTTGTTGCAGTTTTTTACCACACAACGGCTTAATAAACAACACGTTTTTAAGTGAAAGTCTTATTTACGGACGAGGTTTATTTGAAATTACAGGATGTGTACACACACAAATGCGAGTTCATACAAAAAAAGCTATATCAGTGCTGTCTGTGTGTCTTATTATGCACTATTTAAACTGCCTCTTTCATCTAGTGCGGTCCTGGTTTCACATCGTATGTTAAACATATAAAAATCCAAAAGGTTGTTAGTAGGCATAAATTAATAATAATAAATGTAAGTAAATCACTATAATAATAACAATAGCACATACGATATTTACATTCAATAAATACTTCGATATCAATATTGTGAAAACAAAACAGAAATTACACATACGACTCTTTGAAATTTAAATTGATTTTTTTTTATGGGTTTAGGCAAATGGGTCAGCTTATGTGGTAACCACTGTCGATAAACATCGGTACTATGACAAATATTAATCATTTCTCATAGCACCAATGCGCCTCAAACTTGGGAACTAAGATGTTACGTCACTTGTGCCTGTTACACTGGCTCAGTCACCTTTAAAACTGGAACTCTTCAATACTATGTACTGCTACTTGATAGTAAAATAGGCAATGAGTGGGTGTAACTTATCCAGCCTTACCAACGAGTATATTTAAAGAAATTTCTCGAATGTTTATTTATGGAAATTGTACGAAGCAAACTAACACTCAATTGATAATCACATTAAAGGAATTCAAGTGAACGCCGAGAAAATATTCCATAAAAGAAAAATCTTTCAAAGTGAACTCAGACGTTGGAGAAAAACAAAAACGATGTTAGATTAATATCAGGAAAAGTTGAGAAAAACGGAATTGCATTTTTACATCTTCATTACATATGAGTTCCTAGTACTGTGGCATTGTATGTTTTCGCTATCGTTTTATTGCAGCCTCGTTGGTTTTGACTTGTTAATCGAGTGGTTAGGTTATACGGCTGCAGATCCTGAAGTTCTGGGTTCGATTACCGGGTTAATAAAATTAATTATTTATTTTCATTTATACTCTTTACTTTACAACACAAAACAGATGTTATTTGACTAATCGGAGCATTTTTAACCGACTTAAGAAAAGGAGGTGGTTTTTAATTAGATTGGTTATTTCTTCTTAATAAAATTATCTTCTGACACAGATTGCTATGTCGTCATTATCAAGGTAGCCGTAAGACAAGTTATCCCTAAAATACATTAATTTAAAAAATTTCACTAATTTAATTTTTATTTCGGTTAAACTCCACTTAATTTTCATATACTAATTCATCATATATATATTTTTTTTAATTTTGGGAAACAAACAATGAGATGACACTTGTGGTATAAAAATATACAATATTACATACAGCAGTCAAGTTTCCACTGATACTCATGCTCAGTGTAGAAGTAAAACATATGTGTCGAATGAAACAGACTGAAACTTGGGCACTTGTGTATAAACCTTCCCCTATGTACCCAAAAAATTGCCTCTTACAGGCAGATATTAAAAAAAAAAAATGACAGAATTTCACGACAAGCAATATTCTGTATTCACAATCATTTCATATATTTCTGATATTCAATTTATATTTTTTACGCACGAAAACGCAAAATAAACACGCTCAGATTGATTTCGGACGTCGGATTGTACGCATGTACATTGTACACGCATGACTTCCTAATAGCGGGTATTTCAGCTTCTATTGTACATGACGGATCGAGATCTTACGTGCGATTTTTGATGTGTGAAGTAACTGCCTGTTAATGTCCCACTGTTGGGCTAAGGCCTATTCTCCTTTTGAGGTTAAAGTTTTTGAACTAATTCTCCCACGCTGCTCCAATACGGATTTGTGGATGCCCATGGGGCAGAATTTAAAGGAAATTAGACACATGCAGGTTTCCTCACGATGTTTTCTTTTCCACAATAAATTCGTTCTTTGGCTTCTTATTGTGTACGTCAACTTGCGAACTCATTGTGGTCTACGGGATGAGCAAATATTTCGAAATATTTGACTTATTTGTCTGTTTGATCTATACGTTGATATAGTTCATCATCAATAATGTATTTATTATTATTACCTTTAGTAACATTACCAAAAATTTTGTCAAATAGAGAGATGTTACTACAAACGTTTTAAACAATGCGAAACCATGTCGAAGACGTGCATTTAAGCAGTCCAAATATAAATGAGGTTTATATGTATAACTTGCTTTATTATTATCTAGTATATGACGTCACAAGAAAACAAAAATGGCGGTATTTAACCGCCATTGTTAACACGTTAGTCACTTTACCAATTTTATAACGGAATTAACTATGACGAAATAGTTTTTTTTATGTTACTCTTTATGATTATTTCATAGTGACGATATATATATTTTTTGGATAATATCATGTATCATCCATGTTTATGCTACGATGGCCCAGCGGTCAGAAGACACGGAAGTATAGATCTGGGCATTGAATTTTAACGAGCACGCATTTATATAGTGGAAGGGATTTGTGAATTTCCGTCTGGGTAGACCACTCCTCATATCTACCTCCAGGCAGTAATACTTAGTATTGTTGTGTTCCGGTTTGATGGGTGAGCTAGGCAGTGTGACTACAGGCACAAGGGACATAACATCATACCCCCGAGTTTGGTGGAGCATTGTTGATATGAGGAATGACCACTTACCATCAGACTTATTTACCAATCCAACATATGAAATAAAAAAATAACATTAGTTTATATGAATGAAAATATCGTTATTTGCAAAATCGAAATAGAGGCTTCGTAACAGGCATCCATCTTTTGTTGTTGGACATTCACATAGTTCACTGTTTCCTGTTCATGTGATTATTCAAGCAATAATATTGTAAATGTGAAAGTTTGTCCGTTTGTTACATAACGCCCGAACAGTTGGACAGATTCCAATATTATTTGGAGAATATTCATTAATCTTGATTAGTTTACATTGTTGTTACAACATAAAATTATTTAAAAACAACTTTAAATTTCTAGATGTTTCTTTGATATGGATTTACTATTTTTTTAAGTATTATTTTGCGCTTCGATCATAGAAGTATTGTTGTTATCACAAACAATGTAAAGGTGAATGACCTGATATAATTTAAGGTGTGATTTTTAATATTATTTTGAATTGATAAATTATCAACGTAAATCCGTTATTAATGATTTCGTGATGAAATATAAGATAAGGGGATTACTATAATACTCATTTTAATACAAGCAATTTCTGAGACCCCACAGCCAGTGAAATATTATACATTAAAATTGTATTTTAATACATAAGAAAATAAAAATATATATTTTATAATTAAACTAAGTACTCGTCCCGACTTTGTACTAGTAAAATAAGAAATTAAAAAAAAAAACTAAGCCTTCTCAGACACATACAAAAAAGGTGTTAAGTACCCTATGTCAATTTCGGTACACAAAATGTCAAGACGATTGGTTGTGAACTTTAGACGTAAAAGCGTAACAAACAAACGAACTCACACATTTATAATATAAATTCAGATATAAAACAAAGAAAATGAGCGAAACTAAAAGAACGCTTCATGTATTCATAGTGAAATAACACATTTATTTTCGTTCATTTGAGCAACACCTGTGATTTAATGTCGGAGCCAGATATACGAATACATCGGAAATCAGCCAATGTATCGCGTTCCATAAATCTTTTCTATCTTTAAACGATTATACGTAAATGGATATTATATTTATGTCACGTAATGCGAACAGACAAACGAGACAGTCAAATATATATAGTGAAAATAATTATCCTCTTCAAATATAGAAATATTATTAAACATAAATTTTTTTATCCGTGGTAAAATTGTATTTAAGTAAAACCTCTTTTTATAAAAAAAAAAAAACTTTATTCATGTAGGCTCCCAGAAGCACTATTGAATCGTTATTTAATCTCGACTCGGGATATAGGTTTAAAATAAAGGCTATTTATCTAGTAATTTTTTATATCATTAATTGAAATGTACTTCCACGGTTCGTTGCGTTCGCGCCATTTTTGCCAATTTTCGAGCTAATCTTAGTTCTATTATCAGCATTTTATAGAATAAGTTTAATGTTTTTTTTTTGGTATCAATAAAGCAATATTTACATCTGAATATTTATATTATTTTTTTTTATTTGAAAAACAATGTTAAATTTTCGATACATTATTGCTAGACTATATATCCGGGGGGTATAGCGTTCAACGTGCACTGCCTTTGAAGCTATGCGTCCGTATGACAGCGGTTTCGAAATTTTGCGATACAGCTTAATTTTTACAAAGAAAATTAAAAAAAAAATCGAACTGTATGTTAACTAATACAGATAAAATAAAATAACTCAACCGTGAATAGATCTTAAAGATTTTTTGAAACAAACAAATATATATTAGTATCCGATCGCGGCTTCGATGTAAGGCGGGTAGAGAGAGGTGCTAGATACCCTGTATGTCCATTTATGGTTTTGAACCCGCAATCTTCAGCTACGATTCACATGTTATAATTACTGAGACATCTCAGCTAGGTATATAGATGAATATTTCCTATGATATTTTTGAAAATACGCACAAATAATCCTGTTTATAGCTTCCACATTGTTCTCACAACCGAAAGCACATTAGGTGCGTTTAATATCTAATTATTCCATGACAATTTCGCTATTTCACGACAATATACTTTGAACTCTATTGCAATTGCAATAAAGGATAGTTTATTCGTCGCTGTTATTCCAGATTTTCGGTTAACGTAGCAATTTGATTCGCATATGGCCCGAAGATTAGTGTCACATGTGTTCATATCGCATTTACTAAACATTCGAATCGTATTGTTGGGTCATTATAAGGAGAGTTCCTTCAAATGTAAATTTACAGAAGGTTTACAATAAACAGCTTTATCGCTTATAAATAAATGAGTACTTAATATAACGCAAATTATTATAGCTTGAAGCGCTAATAATTTGTTTGAAAATTTCATCAAAAAATCGTACAAAGCAGTGGTTTAAGTTATTCTCTTATTTAGTCTGAATCCTTAATGTTAATTGTTTTTAAGCTTCATGATTCCTGGATTTTTATGTTTCTTGATTTTTTCTTCCACAAAAATAAATGGAACCCCATAACATTAATTATAGGTGCACATTATTGTATAAGTATTCGGATATCTATAAAGGATTTAATAGATCCTCCTTTAATGACAAAACCGGTAATATCTAGTATGATATTAGTAATACAAGAAATTATATTTAGTAACACAAGAAACTTTGAAGCTTATCCACGCTACAGCTCTGCCGTTGTGTGTGTGTGTGAATACTGATGTGTAGTTCGTTAAAACATTCAAGTTTTTTCACGATTTCCCTTCACCGCCAAATATTTGAGGAATTGTGATTGGTTACATTTTCCTCTTTAGGTTAATAACGTGCTGTGATTGGAGAATTTTAAAAGAAATAAACAAAATGAAACACAATAGACGTTTTCATCGTTACAGAAACAATCTTTAAACAAGAACTATCAGACGAACCATGCATCGAGGATAAGGATTAAGGCATATACATAACTACAAACTAATATATTACCCAAACAGTTAGCTTTGCGTAACAATGTTGTGGTTTATTAGTGAGCGCCGCCGTAATTTACTGCAAATTGTAGATGTGTGCGTTGAATTAATATTATTAAAACGAATATTTGTTTGTAAATCAACAAGCAATTTTGTTGTTGAGGAATGACAAAACAAAAGGACAGAGAGATAAACAAAAAATTATTAATATAATTTTTAAATTAAGAACGTATGATTATACAAATAGTTTATAATTGTAATGATACCAATACACAAATAAACTCTTTTTGATATTAGATTTGAAATTATAATTAAAAAAATACATTAACAAATTTCGATAATCATGTCAAAAATTATAAAGAGGAGTTTATAAGTAACATATAATTATAAACTGTAAAGAATCAAGAATCAAATATTCAGAATTCAAGCTTTTCTTTTAGCTAAGCTAGTAAAGCAAAAAAATCAATAACCAATTGAAATGTTTCGGAACCGGTATGAGATAACCCGGAAATTACGCCAAATAACGAATGTCAGTTCGAAATATAAGAAAAAAACATGAATATGTGACACTAATGTATTTCTGTATGTGACGTGTATGCCTTGTGTAGGAAATTAAATATCAAATATGTAAACAAACTATATGACGTAATAGTTGACATTTTTAAATTGGAATGTCAATATATACGTCATCATTTCAAATTCAGCTGCACTGCTATAAAGAACGATGAATTTCATTACACATTTCGGAGTCGGGGGATGTATTGATTACAAGATATTATATTTAATTTTAGGAGGGGAGCGAAAACGAATCGTAAAAATGTTCAATTAATTCACGTCATAATTGTTTGTTCAACGATCAATCATTTTATGACAGTCAATACAATTATTGAACTATTAATTGATTTTCCCTTTAATAATTGCATCCTTTGTCTAAATAATAAAGAAGCATATTGATCGAATAAATCTGATGACTTTAAAAAATATAACGGATTTTTAAGTGTATTAAAAAAATGAAAATCAAAAACAGAACAGCTATTAAGAGACCATATTATTATTGATAGCCATCTTCAAAACTAGTAGACATTATAAATAAAGTCAAACAATATAAAAAAGACGACATTAAAAGCAGAAGACGAAGAGAAGATTAGATAGTAATAATATGCAATTTGATACACTTAAAGTTATATTAAGGTCGATATCAGTTACTCGGTACTTCTAAATGAAGACGTTATTTTAAATAGACAACAAAAGAAATTCCCCTCGTCAAATTAGCCGATACGTACTTTAATCGTAAATGCAAATTTATAAAGAAAAAAAGAAAAGAATCGGGATGAGGGATAAAAAATCTTTGGACGTACTTATTTATACAATTGGCGCATTAAGACCTTAAGGGGAAAGATAAAAGATTTGTAATGACGTAGCATTGATTCGATTTGAATTTCACATTGAAGTTACACTTTAATTTACTTTTTGCATCTTGAAGAATCTAGTCGACTCGAATTTACATTGAAATTTTAAAAGTTCTTTGTTGAACCTGGTAAAAATAATGAATTAAATTAAACAAAATCTCCTAAAGGAATGGATTTGAAAGTTACAATTGAAACTGGTTTTGTTTCATGAACTGAATTTGAAGAATCTTCAATTTATATAGACAAAACGCTTTAAACACAAGACAAAAATGATGTCCCTTAATCATAAGCATATAGAATATTTACTATAGTAAGCAATTTTTCTAGTATATTGATAGATGTATTTTAAATATTCTGATTTAAATAGGTCCGACTCTGTTACCGATACCGGTCGAATTTAAGCGTGCATGCTATCAATCATACCCAATGTCTCCCACGATTTATCTCCCAACCCGTATATTAAAAGGAAAACGAATTTACAGGCTTCCACTCACGCAAACTCCCAAAGCATTTCAGACGAAAATACATCGTACAATGTTTTCCCAAATACCAAAATAGCTTGAGCATTTAGAAGGGTTTTATATTGTTCAGAGAAAAACCTGCTGGCTCGTGCGCGAATAATTCATGTTATGATACAACGGTGAAAAAAATGTTGGTTTTTGTTATGTTTATTAAGGTTTTTCGCGGATTAGTTGACGTCGGATTGTCAGTAGATTGTGTACACGGAATCTACTAACAAAGATGGGACTTTGTAATTTCGTGATATTGTTAGAAAATCTCTGCGAAATTCAGTTTCCTTCCATGTTCTGGGACATAAAACTAAAATGTAACTTCTTGAGTTACGCTCATGTTTTTCAGTTTTAACAAGTTGAAAATAGAAGTTATAAGTAACGTTGAAGGCTCTGCTAACAAGGGATAATTTTAAATGACATTTTCTCATTTTGTACCCATACTGACAACTAAATTGCATAACTTTGTTCTTATTTCAAGCTTACGATATGAGGTCACTACGATATCTATTTAAATTATGCACAACTCGTTTATATGATTTGCACGAATACGCGCGATAAAATATCGTTAATAGTAAAGACAATTTAAAATTTTCCGTTCACAGAGGTACCAATGGCGCTGCAGACATTAAAAAATAAACAAAAAAATCTAAAACCAGTAAAACAAAACAATAATCTGGTTTATTCATTTATGCGTACATATACCCGTACCATTTCCGTTAAGGGATAGACGCAAAAACGAAACAATGGAAATCTAAATTGAACTCTGGTCCGTGACAGCGTGGCCACAGTTCAGAGGCATTTATTGGACTATCAATCAAATTCGTCTGCACTCAACATTCATCTTCCCCTTAAATTGTAGGGGGTCGGTTGTCATTTATTCGATTCCAGTAATCGAGATGATTGCACGACAGCGTAGATTATCAATAGAGCAGCTTTATTGCATTTGTATACATAAGCCAACTTACTTCGTTCAAGTATTAACTTCGATACTTCTTAACCAAGACTTATTTTTTTTTATTCAGTATGAATATACATTTACAAATAAATTTAAAAAAGTGTTTATAAATAAGTCCTACTGAATCTTCTGCTTTCTTTGGCTTGGACCAAAATGGGCCAAAGTTTTGGCTGAAGCCGAAGGTTTTTAATAAGCTCAGTAATTTTGATTGTTATTATGTAGCGAACTTCACTCAATGTGATCTAATGATAAGTAAAATTCTTCTAATTTATTATTGATAATACATTGATTATTTAATTTATTTTTTAATCTCTGTGTACTTTTTGCATTAAATTAATCTGATCAAATTTGAAATAATTTAATGTCCTAATGTTGGTATTTTTGGTAATTTAGACGGTCACACACTACAAATAAGGCATATATTATTGTAAAAGATTGTATAGATGATAAGAGCATAATATTTTTTTCCATTGAATCTACACACAGAAACGGTTTATCCAAAAGTACTGGTATAGTCCCAATCGTATATTATTGATTTAGATTTTGTAGTAATTGTAATTTAATATTATGGAAACAATAGCTGCTACACGAAATAGTTTTTTTTTTTTTCAATATGAATATGACGTGAAGGCATTTGTTTGTGTCATAAAATTGGAACCGTATCGATTGATACGCATTCGCAATTCAATTTCGAAACGAATGGGACATAGAATTATTCATGTTGAATCGATTACTACGAAAGGTCTTCGGCCACACGATTGTGTTGCGAAATCAAGTTGTCTAATGCTTCACTTTAAACGAATATTATAATACGTCACGTATCTATCTTTAAAGTATAAATTTGCTGAAAGTTTAATAAAATTTAATCAAAATAATTAAAACAGTAAGCGAGCAATTTATATTCATCATAAGTTTAATATTTTTGACGTTGCATCGAGAGAATTTCAAACGTAATATCACAATAAAAACTCAAAGTAGGATATATGCAAATTAGGATCCGCAATCCTTTATCAAACGAGTATGAATTCATATACTATTCTCGAGGTAGGTTTAACATTTCAACTGCACTGTTAGATGCAACCCGCATACTTAATGATCACTTTGCATATGATTATTGTGTATTACTCGGATGCTAAGATGGCAAGCGGTTTAAGGTACCCTCCTGACAAACTTAGTTTAGTACTAGCAAATAATGCGGTTACACAACAACTGAATTTTGAAACAATATTCAACATCAAATCAACGTTGTTAACTGATTCTGAATCAATTAATATTGCTCTTATTATTTTACATGGAAACATTAAATGTACACCCAATCTCTCAGCAACAGACGCACATAATGTATGTATATATCAAGAATTAATAAGTAGTACAATTCCAGAATTTAGTGTAATATGGTATATACATACATAAGAATTTATTGTTTTCATTAATAACGAAGCAAATATTAAATTAAAACAAGACGATGATGCAACCAAAGATGCCATGCCTGATGTCTATGTTTGTAAAGAAATACAATAAATTATATCAACCAGTTAAATTTAAATTCATATAAGTGCATATATTAAAAGAAGTTACGGTTGAAAGCGTTGCGAAATTGTCTGTTTATGAGCCAAATTTACGAAAACAGTCCGTTAAAGAAGAGAAAACATTGTGAAATAAACATACCGTTTATATTCTGACAATAAACACATTAGTGTCGTCAGTATTAATGTGGCGCGTCGTCACATGACTTAGTACCCGTTTGTATACGCGACGGTGCCTATAAACCTGTCTTGGGTCTAAATTCTGCTTACATTCAAATAGAAGGCGGACCATCGTGCCTTGCATTTTCTAAGAATTTCAAATGAATTTACTGTTAGCCGAGATGGCCTGGTGGTTAGAGTTAATACCAACCTAAGATTGCGGGTTTTAAGCCTGGCTATATGACCATTGAATTTTCATGTGCTTTATGTTTGTCATCTACGGAAATTGTCGTGAGGAAACCTTCATATGTTGGAAATCTGCACCATGTATATCTACTTAATGGAATAATCTCCAAACTTCTCGAAAGGAATGGCCTTAGTCCAGCTGTGGGTCATTTACAGCTAAATTTTATTAGTTATTCAACTACGTTTTCGAATAAGTTTATATTTCATTTAAAATATAATATACGGTTATTATTAGTTAATTAATTGAATTTGTATTATGAACATGTTGATAGAAAGAAATAGTTCTCACTCTCTCTCAACTTTGTCTATATATTTGAACTGTAGACAATTCATTTTTCAAACCGGCCGCGGTCGGAGTTGCTTCGACTTAGTAACTTTTCGCAAACTCACTGTAAAGTTTTGATATTCGCATCCGTTCGACCGATCCCGTCTCGGTTAAATTCCATAATTCCATCGTGGTTTTGTAACTTCATATATCTTTACGACTTACCGAATTTAAGAACTGTTTAGATGTATATCCGAAATTTCGAAATGTTTTATTGATTTACTTGAAAAAGTCATTCAAATATTAGAAATTATTAATGATTGATATTAATTGGAATATGAAATTTAAATCAAATTGGCTGAATTTACATCAACGCGGTTAGCGTTATATGTATGTGTTGTTTAACCATAATTACGATTTGTGGTATAATACTATGTTTTTGTACATAAATTCATGATGAATCTTAATCGATACATTTTCACATAATAGTTTTGATATTTATGGCGTAATTTGGAACGATAGTTATAAATAATGACTTATCACATTGCATTTATATAAAAATAAATATTAAAAAACCAGTCTGAAGACTTAAAAAATATCGTTTCTATTTCTCTAACTTCCGAAGTATATAACTACGGAAAAAACTTAAGCTGTTTGAACAATAAAAACTTTTCCATCAAAATGAAGTGCATGGCGGTATTACCATGCTAATCTCCGTAAGACGAATCCAAAAACTTTTCAAGTCAGCGTATGATAATGTTATTACCAGACTTCGTGTCGTCATCTCGACATGTTCGCGACTCGATACCGCTGCAGACTGTAATTTAATCCCGGGGAATGTATTTCAAGACCGCAATGGCGAAGGAAGTCGGTGGGGTAAGCAACATCTAGTGGTTAAGAGCGTCTCACAGGGAGATATTTTAGAGCACACATTGTTCCTCTTTTATGAAACTCCTTTGTTCAGAAGTTGATTGTGCAATTAGGCTGTAATGGTTTTTTCCGATATCGCTGAGCAAAGAAAGGCGATTTACTAGTTTGTTTTTATTTATATACGGAGCCGAGATTTCCCATTGATAAGAACACGTGAATCTGACTTTAGAAGACCGCTGGTTCAAAGTCCAGAAACTGAATCTAAAAATTTATATAAGCATATAGGGATATATACATATGTAGACTCAGAATATAGTTAGAAATTCTGCATTGAGTCAGGTGCAATCTGGCACATATGTGTCTATCAAACAATATTAAAGCATCGTGGTGGAATAATATCCTAACCTTCTCCTCAAAAGATGAAGAGGCGTTTGCGTTTGAGGACATGAAAAGGCTGTTACTTGTATTGCGTTTATGTATAAAAATATCTGTCAAAATATTATTATCTATACTAACATAATAATTGTGAAAGTAACTCTGTCTGTCTGTCTGTCTGTTGCTCTTTCACTATCAAACCAATGAACCGAATTAGATGAAATTTGGTATGAAGAAATCTTGAACTCCAAGGAAGATTATAATTTAATATACTTCCTTGGCTAATATTTTTACCTAACACATGACAACCAACCTCTAAAACGCGAACAAGGCCACTGGCGATAACTAGTATATTTATAAATAGCACAAGTGTCAAGCTATAATTATAACGTTAAAAAGAATATTATAATCCAAATAGAAGCTACCTACAAAACTGGTAGTGCTCATTTGTTTTTTGTACATCTACGTATTGAGTGTTACATTAAATATAAAAAATAATTTTACTTCCATTTCAAATATAATTATGCTTACTATGTTAAAGTATATAATTGATATACAGTCTTTAAGTCTTAATGGGCTATACTATATGCTATGTTACAATAAACGCAATACAATAAACAATCACTGCGTTAAATAATCCATATTAAAATTGAAAAGCTCTCAAAACATTATTCATCATCATTCGAGCGTATCTCGTACATGACAGCTGAAAATGAGTTCATTTCTTTATTTTATTAAGTACATTACGTACATTATATGCGTCCTTTGAAGATCACACGTCTAATTACTGTATAGTAATTAATTTACGCTCAGCTGGTTTCTGTAGCAACTTGGTATGTGAATTCAAGTGAATAACATCTGTTGCTTGCTCTGTTTAAACTTTGATCTAGTTTTTAATTGTATTATTATTACTTCAGTTAGTTTGACCTTGAAATGTTTATATATCTATGAGATTAAATCGTACCATGTTAAAAATGAAGACTGGCTCATTATGCTTCTCGTCGACAAATGTATCAAATGTATTTAGACCAACATTATGGTATAACTAGTCAAATGCATTTGAAAAATCTTTGTTATAATAAAGCATTTCACACATGAATTGCATTGTTTCAAACTTGAAAAATTATACTAATTTAAAGTTATTTTTTGTCATTGTTAGCTTTAAAACTAAAATTATATCCATTGTTAGTTTGAAGACGTTTTGTTAAGTTTAAATTTATTAAAATTACTTCGTAGAGTTTATTTAAAATAATTTTACCGTATTAACAATAAACTCAAGTGTCTGTACGTGAGGTTGTGTACCTTGATATATTATTAAAGCTACGATATATAAAAGAGCATGTAAAAGCGTATGTTGAAATAAACGAACTAGGTGTTAGAAATTTAAAATATTTTCTGGTTCAGGACCACGTTGTGAGCGTTGCCCACATATGGTGCGCTTTGTTGAATAATGGAATAAGTTCCAGCGAATATTCTCCAACGATTTTGAATTTACTCAGCTCGAGTAATATTAGATTTAAGTAAACAAAAATAATATTTATTGCAAATATTTTAAACGCACGAGTATGTTTATTTGGTTAATCATTGTATCATCCATTCACGGGTCAGCAAGCAGGGTGAAATATGCATTCTGCTTACAATACCAAAAAGATTCAGCAGATTTTGACCAATGAAATTCCACAGTTATATTTCTACGTCTAGTCCAAGATTGAAGAACATCAAAACTATTAAAAAAACTTATTCAGACGTATCATTTGATTTTTTATTAATTTGAAAATCATATTAAAATTGCGACCGTCGTTATTCACTTGAACTTTAAGCCTTAGGTAATTAGGTTCATAGTTCTTTGTTCATTAAAAAATTGTTCGACTAATTGCAGAGATGAAATTCTTGCTACGTTGCATCTATGAAGCCTGAAGCGACCTTCGCGTTTATTAACCTTTTAACTTGTAACTATTTTAATAATAAGCCGAAAACTTTTTTTAATTTATTGAAAAATCATATACATAACTTTTATTTTATTTTTGATTTTTAAAATTTTCATTTGCCATTTTCAGCGGTCAAGTGCTGTTAGCACTCTTGCAGCATGTTACAGTTACAGCATTTTAGCATTCCTCAATGATTTAATACCTTTTTTTTAATTTTGATTTGTTAACACTTATTTAAATTTAAATGCAAATAAATAAATCTGAAATAAAAACGAAAATATTGAATATTCATATAACAAAGTTTTAAAATAATATTTCGATCACAAGTCCTATTTCGAAGAAAAACCTTTCACAGGTGACGGAATAAAGTAGTTCCAGACCGCGACAAAGATAAATTTTACCCAGAAACCGAAGATATTTGGTGCCGGTTCGAAATTCCGAACTGATACAATAAAGCAAAGTTCGTTGAAGTTCTGTCATTACACTTTCATTCGAAACAAACATACAATAGAGGTAATATTTAAAGCCTTCGTGAATATTAAACCATTAATTTAAAAAGCAATCAATAATAAAATCAGTGCGTCTCAGTGGTTAGAACGCCTAAATCGTTACCGAAGTTTGTGGGTTCATCACATCCACTAAATTTTCACGTGCTCAATTTGTGTTTATAATAGCTCTTTGGCGAAAGCAAACACCGTGAGAAAAAATCATGTGTCGTAAAAAATTTGATCCAAATATACCAACTCACATTAAGCTCCAAATCTTTAAAGGAGAAGGCGCTTAAGTCCAACAGCAAGACATTTTGTTGTTTGTTTTGTTCACTGTTACTTAAATTTTATAGCCAAAAATGTATTCTACCAAAAGTCAGTTCAAATTATAGGCGTTCGATATTAGAATATTCTATCCCTTTTAGTATATCGCGGTTTCAACTTTACCGGTCTTTAAAAGACCGACTTATTTACAGTCCTTTCGCATGGAAATCATGTTTTAGTGGAGAATGCAGCGTATATTCACTTTATTCTTGAATAAATATTCTTGTCGCTTACCGCACGAAGTTACAACTTTGTCTTTATGTAATTAAATATGTGCACAGCGTATTATTCTATTTGATGCTTATTCAGAACTTAGTTCTAGTTATGTGGTTTCTGGTTTTGAGTTTTCTACTCATTTTTTTTTAATAGTTTTATTGGTTAAATTTTTATACAACGATTCAGCTTTATTTGTAAAATGAACAGACAAACTGATAAATAAGGATAAATCACTAAAAGTTATTACCGCGCTATATTTTTTATTAAAAACGATCGGGTTGTTTTTATAGTTATTTTTTTTATCAGCAAAGTAATAAATTCTCAGTAACTGTATATTGTCGGGCAACTAAATAATATCATTCGATTATAGATATGTGAACTAAATAAATAAATCAAAAACGACAGCCCGCAGTCTCGACATGAGCTGGGTAACATTTTTTAAAAATAAATAATATGATTTTAACATACGTCGGATATACTGTATCAGATACACAAATGCTATGCTATGCTTATCATTACCAATTTTCGGTCGAATTATGCAAAAACTTTTAACGTACGACATTTTAACTAAACATTATACCATTAAATGGAATCTTGAGTAAGTTCTGTTTCCGTAAAATACTCTCAATAGAATGTTGGCTAATATCTCAAGAAACAAACAAGAACAAGTTTCTAAATCAGCGTAACCATGCCCAGAACTTTACCGGACTAATCCGGTTTCTATTCCAGTTTGCCCCGGTTGTAATCCAGTCCGAAGCGGACCGAAGCGGTTTCGACCGGTTTTAGCTAAGCCACATTAGTTTATACATGTCTTAGGCTTTAACTACAAGATTTCATAAATTAACTAAAGTTCTAATTTATTATTGAGCGTTTATATTCTAAAACATGGATCTAGATCACGTAATATAAAGCTTATATATATTAGAATTTTTAATATAGAGAAAATTTATAAATAATGTACAGAATCAAGTCGAAACTCTCAAAGTTGCAAGCATTCATTTAAAGTTCATAGTAGCCACTGAGATCCAAATTATAAGCGAGCAGTTACAGTTTCTGGGCTATCTCCTGGAAATTCGACTGTTATAAATTAAACTGTTCTGACAGTTGATGTTTATACAATACACTTGAGTTTAAGTTTGGATACAGATAAAATATAGTTTGTTGAATGTACTGCTTAAATTCTCATGTTATTTTAGGTACCATTTCGAAATGTGTAGTCGAAATTTTGAGCTTAGATTCATGATATGTTTTTTAACTTTGTTCTTTCGTCAAGTTCGTGTATATTAATTGAATTAAAGTAATAATACTCTTGCAACGTTGGATCCTTGAGAGAGAAAAATATGTATCGGTTAGTATACTATTCATCTGCTCGTAAACTGGTTTTCGAACCACCTCAAGACCACAGGTGCAACCGTGTGTATATCAATAAATAATTATAGATCATTATATCTTATAAAGGTTTTTATGAAATAAGGAATGTCTAAACTTTATAATTTAATCGTTCATTAGTCTTATTTAATTTAATAAGAACAGGCGTCTGTTGAGTAATTGCTGAACTAATGTATAAGTCATATTAAGCTTAGGAGAGACAGATGAGGCTGACGAAATATTTTGGAATTATTTCTAATTAATCTCTCTTTATCGTTGTATTGTAATTCCATTTTTAGTATAAATTTTGGATAAATAAACAATAGGCAAGGTGGTGTAAGTGATATTAACCATACCTTACATCGTCAAAGCGTCACCAGCCACGAAAATTAAGGTAATATATCGTTTGTTACATTGTCCATATGTGTTGAGTGGGTTACCCACCCAGACGGACTTGCACAGAGCTCTACAACCAAGTTAAAGCAATTATTTGGTCGTATAATTTCTGATCAAAAATGCCCTCAACTATTTGGTTTAATGTTATTTATTTTAAAATTACGTATGTCACCGAAATTCCTCTATAATAATTATTGTGTCGACATTGTTTATGAAATTCGCCATTAATCACTATTAATATCGATGTATAAGGTATGAAATGCCCTTTACAAGACAACGTCTCGAATGGTGCTATTAAATTTGAAGCTATAATCTCGACAAGTTTACGTCGTAGCGCAGAAACTGCGAACTAATTGGTTTATACCGTATAATTTACACACGCATTGCCTACAATCAGATTCCGATCATTATCTTATGTTTCAAACCCGACGCTGATGGGAATTTAAAACTATTATTATTTTTGTTTAGCGTTCAATAACTTGTTAATCTTGTATACAGATCGTGTTTTGCAATTTTAATTAATTGTACTGGGATTCATTTTTTATTTGGAGTTAAAGTTTAACTTTTGTAAATAGCAGCTCTTAAAGACAATGGTACATATACATAGACGAAACAAAAACATAACAAGTATGTAGATTATATCAAAATAATAATAATATTTAATGCGTCTCTGAATAAATTTGATGTTAGGTTAATGATAAAGATTACACAGTCAACAATAATACTAATACTCGTAAAAATTAACATATTCCACTTCTGGACAAAGGCTCTTCTCTTGATGTATTGACCTTGACCCATGTAGGTTATAATTTCACCCGATTCTTGTAAGTTTCTCGATATTTTTCATCAGCAAATATGAAATTAATTAGAAACACAAATTTGCGCGACCAGGTTTGAATCTAAGTTTAAGATTCACATATTCCTTCAGCGAACTGGAAAAAACGCCAAAATGGTACTTTTGCAAAATGATATTTACTAACCTAACTTTAAAACTCAGTTTCCAAAAGTATAGCTGTTTCTAATGACGATATACTTATAACAAAAGATCGCCTGCAAATAAATCAGTTCCATTAATACGAGAAATTTCTAGAAGAATACGAAACACTCAAATGTTAACGAGAAAGAATTGAACAATTCAATTTCCGTTTATAGTCAAACATTTTTGGTTATTTCAATGGTACTTGAATAAAACTCCAACTTTCTTCAGATAAAACTTCGCGTGGACATAAAAATCTGAATTATACGCGACATCGTAAAATATTCGCTGAGTGTAAGATATCAGAGTTTAATATTCATTGACAGTAAAATTTTTGTGGACTCCACAATAGTTTTTCGCTATTTGTTTCATCAACATTACTTTTTTATTTTACTTCACTAATACTTCAATAATAAATTGTTTTTATGTTTAGATATATGACATGAGTTCTTTAAAATAAAATTCTATATTCGAATTTTTTATCACGGCTACGATAGCAGTACCTAAAGCCCGTCATCGAATACACCTAACATCAAAATTATTCAGAGACACATTAAATACTATTATTTTGATATAATGTACATACTTGTTATGTTTTTGCCACCCTTTTCAACGTTTCGTCTATGTATATGTACCATTGTCTATCTGTAGTTTAAATAAATTAATTATCAAGCATTTTTTTTTTCATGAATTCGTCTATTATTTCGACCGATCCGATATAAAGGTTTGAATTAAATTATTGCAAAAGTCCCAGTAAGAAGATCTTGTTTTGTAGAATGTAATGGATTAATTAGTGTTTTATAGTATTCTTGACAGTGAAAGAAAACATCTAAAGGAAACTTGTATGTATTTTATTATAAGCTTTCTCTTCTAAAATATCTTAGCACAGCTATGAGGTATTTTGCAAGACGTTGCTGTGATAAACCAATCAAATCAATCAATTAAAAAATAATCAGCCAATCGTAATGCACTGCTGAACATAGATGCGAAGGGGGCAGCACTTATTTCAATTCAAATTAAATTTAAGAAAAACCATTTTTTTTTTTGTCCTAAGTTATCTAAATGAAATAAAAATGATTGAATGAAACTAATTAATTCCTATACCATTGATTCTATTGGGATCATGCCCAAAAAGATCAAGACATTTCCTTCTCGCTTCAATATAAAGGTTTTATTTATACGTGCGAAGACAGGATCGGTAGCTAGTTAATAAATAAATCTATTAAACACTGTATTCAACGTTTATGAGTAATTATAAGCTTAATTCAATTACTATATTATGACTGTACCGGCAAGATTTCATGAGCCTCTCTGGAGACACGTCCTTTATGTTATCTGTATAATATAACCTTCAAAATGTAATTCAAGGTCAATCAGATTGATATTCTCCTTCCAAGGAAGGGTAACAAGGGTTCAATATACTTGTTGTAATCTATACATTCAATTTATTCGGTTGATGTGTGTTGTAATTTTTTATCTATACTAATATTATAAATGTGATAGACATACAGACAGATAGACTTAGTATCTGTCTGTATGAACCGAATTCGATGAGATTTGGTTTGAAGTAAACTTGAACTCTAAGGAACTACATAGGCTACTTTTTTTGCCCAACACACGACAACCCCTAAGACGCGAGCGATACTGCGGGCGACAACTAGTATTTATATTTTACGCTTGTCATGTAAATAGTTTAAATTCAAATCTTCTTATTTGATAATATTGAAGTTTTATGTTTTCTTCGAAACACGCAAGATCTGCCGATTTAAGTTTAACGTATATCGCGGTTTAGTCGAGTCTTTATTTTGGACTCTCAAAAAATGTCTCGTATTAAACAATATAGAACTAATTACTTAGAACTGACGTGTTCTAGACATATCGATTTATTTGTCATTACTCGTGTAATATTAATGGAATTCATTAATTGTATTGTCTAGACTTTCGTATAAGCCATAGTTATCAGAACTGTATGATATTTTTTTAGAAATGACAGCCGTTCTGCAGGCATTTGGAATTAGCAACTCAGTGACCAAGATTGGTGGCGCTTTCAGTATATGATTAACTAGCTGGGCCCGCGAATTCTTGTGCGTTTGAATTTAACAAAAAAGTTATTGTTGTAGTCTGAGTTACTCCTTATTACATGCTTTCTGTCAGTGAAAGTTCCGTCCAAATCGGTTCAGCCGTTCCAAAGATTATCCGGAGCAAACAGACAGACAGAAAAAAAATAGTTTGGTATACGTACCGCGTATGCATACATATTCATTTAGTAAAAAGCGGTTATTTTAATATTACAAACAGACACTCCAATTTCATTAGATGTATAGATATAGATACTTCTTAATAGTACCAATATCTATTGATCACTAGTCATTCTTCCAGTCTATCTATCTATTTAAATATATAATATAGTATAAAATACAATAAAACAAATTAAGTATACATAAACATATCAACCAATAACCATACGCAAAGTCATACTAACAACTATATACAGAGTATTTCCAGTCATATATGTCACGTGGTCTCTCACTTAATATGCCTTTTAAAACACTTTAAAGAACTAGAAATGTTCAAAGATTTTATCCAACAATTCTGCAATTGCAGCGAAACACTTTTATTAAGCTCCATATGTAACTGTCACAACAAAGTAAACGATGGCCGCACAGCATCCGAGATGTTAGAGTTATATCCGAGAGAAATTCGGAGAAATCGCGAACAGCTATGTGGGAAGCCTTTAGCTGAGGATACGGTGTAAATTTTAAAGTAGTGTAAAGTTTTATGTCTTTTTGTGTACACCGTGTGTGTTGTGGGAAGAAGAGAAATATTACTTATATTTATGATAAAATAAATGCGTCAACTTTAGGTCAACGTAACTAAGAAATTTAATTAAAAAAAAATACCATTTTGAAAGTATACTTTTATGAGTTTATTATACATTTAGCTATATTGAGCTATCTTCGTATTGTAATTTTATGACATAAATATATTAAATATATTGGACAACATCACATACATTACTCTGATCCCAATGTAAGTAGCTAAAGCACTTGTGTTATGGAAAATCAGAAGTAACGACGGTACCACAAACACTCAGACCCGAGACAATAAACATAGAAAATTACTGAACTTTTCTACATCGACTCGGCCGGGAAACGAACCCGGGACCTCGGAGTGGCGTACCCATGAAAACCGGTGTACACACTACTCGACCACGGAGGTCGTCAAACATAGACATAATTTCCATTCCACCGTTAATCTCTCAACACACCTAACGAACACTTCAAAACAGACAAAAATAAATTTAAACTAAACTCGATATTAAATCGAAAGCATAATAAATAAAGCAACATTAACAGTAACGGAATAAACGTAAGAACCGAAAACTTAAAGAGACATTTGATGCTAAACGACGTTTTACAGGGAAATATTATTCCCTAGTTGGAACCGTGGATCGTGTACGTGATGCTATTCCGACAAAATCAATAGGCGAGACATTTGAGTCGAAACGGGCTCCGAAATTCGCGGTTTGGATAGAAATACTGAATAAAGTCAGCAACAGAAAACATTTACAAATAGACAATACTATACTAAATAATTCAAAATAGACTAATTGATCAGCATATACTGCACAGGTTTTAGGTGAGTTAGTTAGTAAAAGCACAAGATATAACATATAAGGACCTATGACTTGCGGTAGTTTAGAGTTTCCATTACAAATAGATAATATAAAAAGTTAACGATTCGGGATTTAAATTTAAATAAGCATGAATATGTGATCGTTAAATATGTTTTTACAACATATATCAAACAATAAACGAAATATGATTTGACAACATCAAAGTATCGGAGAAAATCTAAGCTACGTTCCCATCAATCGATATAACAGCCTTTAGGAGGAAAATATATTTTACGTCAGTACAATATGGAGAGACTGGTACTGAAACTCAATTAGATATATATTATAGCACATGAGCGATATATTGGAAGACTTATAAAATGTTCTAGCGCTTATGGGTACGTTTGTATATCCGTATTAGTAAGGGGAAAAACGTGTAATCAATTGTTATCATAATTTAAACAATGTTAGGTTCCCACTGAGTTTCTTTCACCGGTTTTTCTCGAGTCTGTGGTGTTTACTTCCGAACCAGCCGTAGATTACTAACAATCAATGAGTAAGTTAAACGCTTATATATCGAATAACGGTGTTAACTTTGACTTCGAAGCTGTTATTCTAGGCATATAATACTTCGAATCCCAAGCCTAGAAACCACCAAAACAATACTAGCTTTTTCTAAATTGAATCGATAACAAACTATGCTAATACTATGAATGTGAAATCTATCAGTCTGTTTGTTGCTCTATCACGGCAAAACCACTGAATCGAATTTGATGAACTTCATGATCCATTTTATGCCTAACACGTAACCCCCAACCCCAAAATGGTGGACGAAGCGCGAGACAAGTAGTTACAAATAATGAAATAATACCAGAAATAACAATATCATTAAAAATACCCAACTGAAGTAATAATACATTCGTGTTACGATGATAAGTTGGCATCGAATATAGCGTCTTCAGAATAGACGATAATTTTATCACTCAGAGATATCTTCGTCTCGAATCGTGAGTAAATCCAATATTGGCAAATATAGACTTGAATTTCTAGTTTGATTCTCCGCTAATATAATAATATTGTGTATCTAAGATCTGTACAGGAATTGAATTTAGCTGATGGTTTACGAATGCTGTTTTTAATCCTACCGTTGCGTTATTTGACGTGACAAATATCAAATTTGGAAACTGTATCGAATCAATACTAATATTAGTTGAGTATTATAAATAATTGTACTTCGGTGATTCTTTTGTTTCTTTTAACTTTGACAAGGAGTTATAATATCCATTTGATTGTATGTACATTTTTAATTTTGTCGTATTATTTGGACTGAGTCTTTTTCTACGTTTAATTTATTCATCCAACACAATGAATATAAAATATTAAATTAACTATGAATATAATCATTATTTTGGATGTAAATTATATCACAGATTAAAAATTAAATAAATATACAAGCATTTCTCATCAATTAAACATTGTTATCAACGAAAAAAACATTTATAACATTTACGTAACTAAAATAATATTTACACTGTACATAATACCGGGCACTGATTGCGAAATTAATGGCAGAAGTTGGAGCCATATTGCTGTGTTTAAAATAATGACATTTTGAATATCACCGCAATCAGTTGTCACATGTTTCGGACAGTTTTTAAATTGTCATAATTCAATATGATAACGCGTCATTATGTTTTTAAATTATCAACAATTACTCGTTAACCTGACATCGGTATAATTTCCTTTTTATTAAAACCTATTTGACGAATTATGCAAGTATCGAACGAAATAAATTTTATAAAGTTAATTAATTTTGTCGGTTTGATAAAATCTACAATCCAAATCGGTGTTTGCGATATTTAATAAAAAAAGATAATTAATTCATTTTGAGTACTTTTTTTTATAAATATAAATAAATATTGGACAACATCACATACATTACTCTGATCAATGTAAGTAACTAAAGCACTTGTGTTATGGAAAATCAGAAGTAGCGACGGTACCAAACACCCAGACCCAGGACAACATAGGAAACTAATGAACTTTTTCTACATCGCCTCGCCATGAACCAAAGGCGTACCCATGAAAACCGGTGTACACACTACTCGACCACGGAGGTCGTCTTACGTCTTATTAGGAGTACTTATATGTTTACTTAAATAAAATATATTATGATCTCGATATCTATGTCTAAATTATTAACATTGGATTAGAAATGAGTAGTTGAAACACGCTTTGGTCCACACTAGATCTAGTGGTACATAACTGATTAAATCTCGTGATAATTAAACGTACCCTAGTGAATATTTAGGATGGGATGGGATAGAAGACATTCATATATACCGAAAATCCTATGCAAATTCTATCCCAAGTAAAAATACATTATATTTTTACTCTACCGAGCATGTATGTAATTGTTAAGACAATTACCATAACAATTTGTATTAAGCAATGTTTAAAAAAAGAACCATGTTATTTTAAACTTACTCGCGTGAGCATGTTCATAGCTGTCATTCCAAAACAGATTATAATCAAGTAATCATTTAAACCGTATTTGCTTAAAGAATAATTTATAAAAAATTAAATAACAATTTTCTCATTAAATTGTTATAAAAATTTTAAACAACCATTGGGAGCACGTGTTATTTTAATCTTACTCGCGTGAGCATGTTAACAAGTGCGCTCAGTCATTTCCAATCTGATTATGTTCTGTGATCGCGTGTTTTCATGGCAAATTAAACAGACAGACCGGTAGCTTAATACCTAATGTATTTAGTTTGAATCCACTGTAAAAGCTCTGAATTAATAATTTCAGCGTACGTAAATTAGACTGACAGGACAGACGTTACGAAAATTTAGCTTTCATTGTTTCACATCGGTCAATTATATAACAACGCATTCATTTATTAAATGTAAATACAAATTTGGACAAGAGAACATTTTTTTTGAATTTTGTTTTTTTTTTCATATTGCCAATATACGAGTTTTTTTTTTTAAATTGGTATCATCAAAATGTCAATACGTTTTAAGGTGTAAGGACGTTATTTAACTATTATTAAAATATACATTTTGTCCATAGAGATTTAATTCTCTAGCGTGATGGACGTATTTTCGCTAATACGTAGCGAAATATGATCGTTAAAATAATTCGAATAGATTTATGAAGCAAATATTCGCCAATTCGCAGCGAATGCTTTAGAATGATCTAGGCCTCTTCAAATTGTTTCTTACCAAACAGATCTGACAATAATGACAGATTCTATTAAGGAATATTACGAAAAATATATTACAGTTTTTTGTTAGCAAATCGTAAATAATACGTATTAAATATTTTCGATTATTTCAAAATGACAAAGAATGATTAATGAATGGTATCATTCATTTTTTAGCAATCAAGTTATCCATTTGGTTTCCAGTTCTAAATCGAATGAGACGTATATTTTCAAGCGAATTAATAACTCAGTCAAAAAAGTCTTTAGATTACTGAGTTCTTAATTAGCTTGTAAATATTACAGACCATCGATTAGTGCTATATGTAAATTTAAATGAAGTGATGGAAAATATTGCGAGAATTTAACCAAATCTATCTATAAGAATCGGCGGAGAACCACCGATTAATAGAAATGTTACGTTTAACTAATAGAGGTTTTTTTATGTCATGGGTTTGCGTGGTCACCACCGCCCATAGACAATGGCGCTGTAAGAAATATTAACCATTCCTTACATCACCTATGCGCCACCAACCTCGGGAACTAAGATGTTATGTTCCTTGTGCCTGTGATTACACTGGCTCACACACTCTTCAAACCGGAACACAACAATTCTGAGTAGTATCGTTCGGCGGTAGAATATCTGATGAGTGGGTAGTATCTACCCAGACGGGCAGGCACAAAGATACCAAAAAAAAGTTGAAATTAAGGACAATAATTTACATTCTTATATTAGATTTAATATGTAATTATGACTGAGAAATTTATTGGTGGTAGTGGTAGTGGTGCCAGTGTAGCTACAGGCACAAAGTCGTCACCATTGTCCATAGCCCATTAATCATGCCTCATATCGTAAGGCACCACCAACCTCGGGAGCTAACTCAACGTTCATACTGGAACACAACAGTACCAAGTATTGCTGCTTGGCGGCAAAATACCTGATGTGTTGGTGGTGTCTACAAAGCCCTATGACCGTTTTATACTTGATTTTCAAATCATGATTAGTCGAATGGTAGTAAAAACACTAAAAATTTCTTGTACATATACAACTTATATAGCCCTGCCCCTAAGTAATATTTTATGTGAACAGGCGTTTAATATTAACAACTATAATTACAGAGTATTATTTATAAGAAACATAGGCTTTCATCCATATATCCTTAGTCGAGTAAATCGCCTTGGCAATCATTTTTTTTTTCGTAATAACTACGTCGCGTTTTAATACCTCGGGCGTATTGATGAGCGGTAGCGGAACATCAGTTCATTTTATAAGCTTATTTTTGACATAAACATAATTATCTTACCTAAATTGTGAGATACTTAAATAAAAAGGTATATATTATCGCTGAATTCAAATTTACATTCTACATTGGCTTTGCAGTGAAATATTGAAATCAATTATTTACAAAACTAACATATGAAAATTTATTAAAAAAGTAGATAAAACCTGACATTTGTTAATAGTACTGCCACACAACAATATCAAATATAACAAAGAAATATAAAGCAATTATATATAAATGAAAATCAATATATACATCGATGTACAAAGCATGACCACGGAAAATATAGACTGCTTCTAATTCCCAGGGCGAAAATAAATTAGCTATTATATACACTATAAGCTGATAACAGCCGCGTATAGGACAATATCTACGATCCAATACAGACCCATAACAAATTCATCACATTCAGTAAAATGATACATTAATTTACAAAGTCCACAATTTTCTCACATTGATACCTAATTTATATAATGTAGTTTTTAATTTAACAAAAAAACCGCTACCGCTCTTGATTCGCTTTAAACAGTTTCTAATTTTATTCTTGAACTTTTATTATTAATGTACATTTAGCGTGCCGCTTTGGCACGGTTACACTGAGATTACACACAAACTAACATAAATACGTAGTGTGAATATATTTCATAAACTTATGCAGCATTGAATGGAAATTGCTTTTCATGGAAATATTTCAGCTGGAAAGAGAACAACTCGAAATGGCTGTTTAAACTATTTTGTTCGGTGCTTTCGAAGAACGTACGATTTTAACACATTTATTTTGTGATATTTTCTTTTTACATTTTTTATATAATATAAATAGTACTTGGTATTATAAAGTGTAATTAACTGTAACAAGTAATATTTTTTGATAAGCAATAGCTATTCAACTAAAACTCATTTAAAAATTAATTAATACAAAGAATATTATTGAGAAATCATTTGGGTGACACTTTCAAGGTCTTCAATTTTGATTTCTTAATTACAAGTGTTAATCTGAATCAATTCCTTCCCCTTTAATTGCATCTCACCATGATGGCTACGTGGCTTCAGGCGATAGATACCCGTAATACAAATTTTAATTGCTATCCTCCCCTCTTTAATCTAAGCCATTCTTTACACCATTTAGAAGACGATTAGGCGGTAGCGGAACAATTAAATACTCTTCACAATATACTTAATTATTTTATTTCATATATGTACCCAAATTAAAGCTTTTTTTTAAATAAAAATCCTTGATATAATAGTGCTAATATAGCTAATTTAAATTCAATTTAATATATAAATCGCTTCCGCGTATGTAATATGCCATGCTTCTAATGATGACGAAATTGTCTTATTTGCTTGTAAATTGGTGTCTGCAAGCTATGAGATATGATTTGAAAGCAATTGTAATGGATGGTGCCTTTGTACTGAATCTATATTGGCTTTCAAATATAGAACCTATCTATCTATTAATATACAAAAGAAGATTGATTTGGGCGTCTTCTATTATATTAATTTTAATTGAAAATCGTATTTTGTTGACGGTCCAATATTTTTGTAATATATATTTTAATGAAGTAAGTACAATAAAAACAAATTATTTTCTTTATTAGATTTTATTAATTTTAATATAAATATTTGAATATGGATTTAGTGGATAGAAAATTGAATTGAGTGAATATGACAACCTTTAAATATATTCTAGAATGTTCTTTGAAAACAAAGAAAGATTGATAGAAATTAATCACTCCGATTCCCAGCGAGACGTCACAATAATATATAGATCCGATCCAATTTAAAAATACAATTCAAAATGTAGTAAAAATAAAATTTCGTATTTCAAAGTAATACAAAGGTCCGTCCTGATGCGAATGAAAAATGCAAGCTTAGATTACAGCTAGTTAAAGCCGGCGCGGAACGTAATAAAGGAGAAAAATATTTGAAAAAAAAAACAACATAGTGAAGTACGAGAATAATTTAAAATATAACCATTAATCTGGTTCGTGTACGCGACTGTCACAGGATGTATCGATAGCAAAACAAACGTAGAAAAATCGATTTTTTTTGACTTAACAAAATTTGTTGTGCAAAATTTATTGCTTCTGAAATGTCAATGGTCTACCAACCTTTGGTTGTAAGTTAGGTTCCTAATGACACTAGCTCAATCAACCCACATACATGGTATATTTATTGATTGTTGGCAGCTGGTGAGCTGGTGAGTGGGCCGAAGTCTAGTACCTCGCGAATACTATCAGAAGTTCTAATTAAAGAATATTTATTATATCTGAACATACTTGTTCTATTACTATGATTTCTTCATTCACAAACGTTGTACATGGAATGTGATCTTTGATATTTGAAATAAACTCAACAAATGTCATTATGAAATAATTATATCAAAATGTATTTTATTCACAGAAGGCATAAAATATGTATTAAGTCTTTTTTTTTCTATACGATAAAATTATCTAGATAATACAAAAACATTTAATGTAATCATTGACCTTTATATTTCGTATTTATCTAAAAACCCGATATATATACAATGTTTTAAAGTAACAAAGTCTCAAAACATTCAGGATCAAATCGTTTGAACGAACTCGAGTCGGAATAAATTAAAACTTTTTCGTTTTCGAGTCCCATTTTTATACTGTCCCTACTCCAAATTAAACTGCCTTATTAATAGATCGGAGATACGCTTTGTCTTTTCGTACTCATCTCACGGATTTAATAGAAAATTTAAACAAGCCTCGTGGTGCTCGACTCTGATTAAAACGAGTACATTTCACCCGGCTGGCAAATTAAAATCTTAGAACGCGTGGTTGGCGTGTGATACATCGCTAGGTGGGACAGACAACGACTTAATTAGGTTGCTGGATTCCCTTCTCGTTGAAGTTAAATTTAGACGTTCGGTGCTGCAATGCGAGTGGTGCTGCTGAATATTTTTACGAGCTTTTTAAATTTACAATTACGCCGGGAACGAACTTTGATAGCAACAATAGCTCTAGTGCCCCTCACATTTATGGTAACCTAAAAACGGCCACTGAGGAACAATTGTGGTTGTCTTTTTTGTTCGGATTAAACTTTAGTTCTGAAATTTTGCAAATAATTTGACCTACTGTTGGAGTAATCCTTGAAACGGTAACACTATTTTATATTTACCGTTGTAAATACCGAGACCTCAACTTTGCATGATCGTTGAAAATGTCCGTATTATTTTTTTATAACTAGGAAATGGGTGAATGATACGTAACCCATCTCAACTTGTGGCTATTATAAGGACTGACGAAGGCTTTTTCTTAGGGTATCACGAAATCGTCTCAACCACTTCTATAGTGATGGGGAAACTAACCAACAGCAAGAGTGTTTTCAAAGATTATAGCATCAGACAGTCAGTCAGTCAGAGTAGCCCGGGGTAAATGTTGCCCAAATTCTTTCCAAGGGCAGATATTCTCCCGCCAAATAGCTGTACTGAGTATTTTTGTAAACTGGAAAAGATTGAAGAGGCACAAGATTGGTGACGCATTGGCGATGTAAGGAATGTATACTATTTCTGACGAATGTCTATGTACGGTGGTCACTATAAAACTTCAGGTGGTCTATTTGCCTGCCCATCTACATATATTATAAAAAGTATATTACACACTATCGAATCAAATAAACAAGTAAGGGAGTAAAAGAAAAATGAAGATACAAACATTTGTCGATGACAACATGCGACTACTTTTGATTTGTATTTCCACTGCTGTTTCAAAATGAAGTATAACCAGGGATTTATTTCATTAACAATCGATGGATGTCGAAGTGTATATTATCATTTGTTTTAATATTACATACGAATGTGTGACCGATTACAGGGTGTGGATTTTAAAAACTCGAATTAAAGGCGTTGGACATCACTGTTAGCATAGCAATGGTGCCGTGTGTCGTATTGGTTAGCGTTATCAGATCACAAGTATTTCACGTCGTTAAAATGAAATTCCTGCGGCGTCATCGTCAATTTGTACAATTTCGAGGATTCCCCGACACTTGATTTATGATGTAACACACATTAAATTAATAACAATGATTATAAATTTTCACATGCTTGACTTTACCTTGAATATTTGCATATTATGAAAATAAGTTCGCGCTTAGCGTGTCAGTGATGAAAAGCATTAGAGTTGTACGAACAAAGTTTTACCTGAAACAAGAAAGAATACAATTATTTCATCGTTCAATCTAAAATTATGGTAATGTATCATTTAATTTAACATTTTATTCGACTTAATATAATTAGAAAATCATAATTATGACATGTATTTTTTTTATTTTTACTTATATAAATAAATATTGGACAACAACACATACATTAGTCTGATCCCAATGTAAGTAGCACTATAGCACTTGTGTAATGGAAAATCAGAAGCAACAACGGTACCACCAACACCCAGACAACATAGAAAACTAATGAACTTTTTCTACATCGACTCGGCCGGAAATCGAACCCGGGACCTCGGAGTGGCGTACCCATGAAAACCGGTGTACACACTACTCGACCACGGAGGTCGTCAATTAGTGTATATTTATGAAAATTAATATAAGACATATAAAGATAATGTAAGCTACTGTATTCATGACAAAGAAATTAACTTAATTAAATATTTTTTGTTTAATAAAATGAGGCGAATCGTACTTCTCAATACATATGATTAAACGTAACTAAGAAATTTGACGCAAAAAATTGGCCACCACGTTTGTTTTTACGCTTGAAGGTGAGGATGATACCTCAATGCTAGTTCTCAGTGGTTGCATGAATGGTATTTAAAGCAGTACTTCGTCGTATCATTTGTCATTATATTCCTTTTCTTTGTCTATCCTATTTATATAGACGATATAAATCAATTCCTTAATAACTTTACTAGATATTGCTACGTTACAACGTTAGAATCCACACTTTTTTAGGTTCTTCGATGTTTTGGGCGAAATGCCTCGGGTCACGCGTAAAACACTCTCGATTCAACCCACTTTAATGATCGTAAATCAGCAAGTAAGGGAGAAATGGCGCGATATTTTTACTGTATTACTATGGATAGCACATAAGGGATTTAATACATTCATATGGAAAACGGCGCGAAGCAAACGGCCGGTGGAACGATCTGCAAAAGACTGGATTATATAACGTTCAAAATGTTTCAAAGAATTCTTTTTGTTGGTGAAATTATGCTTCACGTTAAAAACGTTTAGTAGAATATTGAAAATAAAGGATATGTGAGTGTTTTTTTTTTATTTTTTATAAGCTACACCCTGTCGGCTTCACACGGGTAGAATTAGAATTTACATAAAACGTAAATACTTTTTTTTGAGTCAGGATGCTTCGCAGAGCTACAAGAATTTCCCTTTTTTTTATTATAATGAGCGAACTATTTAGGAACATATAAATGCGAAAGTAACTCTGTCTGTCTGTCTGTCTGTGGCTCTTTTACGGATAAACCATTTTTCCAAATTTGATAAAATTTGATAAGGAGCAAGCAGCTCCAAGGAAGGGTACATATAGTTTATAAGTACCTGATGACCAACCCCTAAAACGTGAGCCGCGGGCGATAACTAGTAATGATAAAAAGTAAGGCATATTTTTTCGAAGAAACGTATCTAGTAATTCCAACAATTTGAATGATTATCAAATGTAAAGCAATCAATAAAGTTTGAGACACACTGTATCTAGAATAAGATATGTATTAGGATTCTATATTCTGAAGCACAAACGAATTAAATTATCGGGCATTAGACGACAATCAGACTTCCTAACTTCGACCCACACTCTCGTCACGTACTGTCTGCAGACAATTGTTTATTAATTATTCCAAGAGTCCTCCCATCCACTTTATTATAATGGAAATCCGAAGTTGGAAACATTTTACAAACTTCCCTCTACACATTGCTAGCTATTTCTTGCGACTTCGTTTATTCCTCGACGCTGCTCATAGATTCAGATCCAAATAATGCCGTGATTATTCGAATCTAAAATTTACAAAACGTACATTAACCAATGTACGTTTTCGACGATCGAAGCAATTACAATTAAGTAACATAAGTAATTATTTTCATAATCAGTATCTTTAACTTTATTCAAAATATTAATCCATTTCGAGGATTGGAGTGTCTCAAGGGCCTCGCAAAGGCCCAATTTAATTCATTATGTATCTAAAAGATTACTTACGGATTATTACGCAAAAGTTTAAATTTATCCATGCAATTAAATTTAATCTGCATATAATAAATCGGTAATGGGAATATGTATTTTTTTTTGTTGGTAATGGATATTGAAAATTTTTTGGGCCACCTGATGGTAAGTGGTTACCACTGCCCATAGACAATGGCGCTGTAAGAAATATTAACAATTCCTTACATCACCAATGCGCGACCAACCTTGGGAACTAATATGTTATGTCCCTTGTGTCTGTAGTTACACTGGCTCACTCACACTTCAAACCGTAACACAACAACTGTGTGTGTGTACTTTAGCTCATAATTCAAATTGTCAATACTTGTCAGCTTGTTTTTACACTGTTTTTACTCTTTAAGACTCATTCTTCTAACTTAAATACAAAGTATTGCGGCATGGTGTTAGAATAACTGAAGAAATACATTTATTTGTAACCAGGGATATAAAATTTCCCACGCCTGCAGACTTTGTTCCCCAGCTTCCTAAGGTTGGCTGATAGCATTCAGCTTATTTTTAGATTATGTACGTAAATATACACAAATAAATAAACATGTAATAGATAATAAATATCAAAAGTTAAGTTCTAATAGTAATGACTGTTAAACCGTAACCAATGTATTCAATAATTGTACTGACAATTTCTATGAAGAGGCTGGTTTCTGAATCGCGCTAACGTTTGGTTCGTATCAAATATATATAGAATCTTTTTGGAATTTTGTGTTTTATTGCAATTGCCAAGTAATGGTTTCTAGTACCTTCTCCCCAAAGGGAGAGGAGGGCTTAGTCCAGCAGTGGTAAATTTACAGGCTGCTAATGTAATGTAATGTAAAATGGTATTTAGTGTCAAACATACGGAAGTGTGTTTTATGGATAATGAGTGTACACAGCTTAATAATTTCTTACTGATTTCAAACATAATTGCAGCAATGTGTTAACATTAATATTTATAAAGTGAAGTGATTATTAATTTTAAAATTCGAGGAATAAATACTTATAACAACAGTGATAAACTAAATAGAAGCAAAGCGGAATCAAGACAAAAGTATAATAAGAAATGAAGCTGCTTATTAAATGTATGACGTTCTAGAAATACAGTGAAGTAAAACAAACGTGGAACATTAACGAATGAACAAAATGTACACAAACGGCCTATGTAAGCCATAATAAACATTTTACTTAATAGTGACTTACAAAGACATGGACAAACAGTGTAGTTGTCGCATGAATCTTTTATAAATCAACCGGTCTAAGGCATAAGAGTCGTTGAGAACTAAATTGCTCCAGCAAACAATGATATTTTATCACTGGATGTGTAATGGCATAAAATTAACGTCAAATATATCATTGATGATATAATTGACTCTCAATTTTGGATCCTTTTTTATTTCTCCTGTATTATCTTGTGATTGTTATTTATTTTAGACATTCGTTTGAGATTATTTTTATAAGCGATTGAGCTGATTTTTCTTAATTAAAGAGTACGGTAAAATTAATTACAAATGAACTATGTTATATCGTAATGCCATTATTGTTAATTGTCAAAATACAATTCCATTTCGAGAACTGAAAACAATAAAAGCACAACTATTGACATTATAATTGAAAGAACCATACAAAGGCTTTAATATTAAAGGCAAATAAGAAGAAGGTATTGTATTTATCATTATTTTTAACAATAAAATACAACACTTATAATTTCAAACCCTCATAAGCAGGTCTTTAGCTAATATGACGTACTCCTTTTTATGACCGGGTTAAGCAGAAAAGTAGGTCATTTAGAAGTTACTGCCTAAGATTACTTAAATGATTTAGATATAATAGATAAGTGTTAAATTTAACGAAGCAAAGTTAAGTGTTGCGTTATATACATGAAATTAAAACCTTGAAGGTAACATCCATTACACGGATTGGTTCCGTGTCACTCGTAACTTGCAAACAGACGTTAAAGGAAAAGACGGGTACTTAAATATTTAGCGTTTTGCTCGGAACGGCGGGTGCGGTTGACAGTGATTGCTATTAGAATTTATAGAAAAACTATTCTGTTTTTCAACTACATTTCTTGTTTTATAACTTCGCACGGCGCTTTTTTATGTTTTAATTTTATATGACGTTTTACGATGTTTTTAATTCTTTTGCAAATATTTTATTTTTTATTGGTTTTCTTTTAAACCTTTGAAGACTTGACTCATCTATTTTATTTATTTTGAGTTTTTATAATAGGATTTAACTTAATACGACTTCTTAGATATGAGAAAATTTAAATAGTTCATTTAACGGTCCCAGATCTCATTCGAGATTAATAAAAATTTTATTGTTGGCTTGACGGCTACGTCGCCATTTTGTTTGGCGTGAAATTAATTCAAAATGGCGCTCGTAAAACCGCGTGGTTACGCGAAGCGATGTGCTTAATGAGGGACGATTAAAACTGCTTCAGAATGTCGATAGGAATGCAAATTTTTTTGTACAGATTAATTTTATTTACGGTCATTTGTGAGTTCTGCAATTACGAAAAATACAAAACATAAAAATGACACCCTTCTTAATTACAATCATTAACTTTCTCGTTTAATTTTTATGATAGAAAACAGAAATAAGTGAGCTCGTTTAGTTTCTAAATCGAAACGTTTATTCATTTTAATCTAGTTTTAGGACATAATTATACATTCATTTAGGTTGTATCAATTACTAAAAAAAAAAACAAAAGTTACAATCGTATTAGCTGATAGAATCAAAATATATTACAACCATGAAACTATTACAAGCGCCTTTGAATCTTCATTTTACAAGGTTAAACTTAATACAAAGCTATTACTAGTTCAGAGTGTAGATTCCACCAAGAAGCCAAGCCAGAAACGAGAGAAAGATTTAGGCTCCATTAAGAGAATTAATAAAATCGTCACCATAAAACAATTATTGATAATAGCTGATACTCTCTAATCAATGTAATTAACAGAAATAGGTGTTGGGTTCGAATAATAAATCTTTACTCTTGAGATTTTAAATTAAATGAACTCATCATGGCATTAAATTTGAATAAAAATGAAAAGAGCCGGTGTCCCGTAAATCTGTGGTCTCGCTATGTGTGGGTGTGTGGCAAGATTGATAGCTCTATATGAAATATGTATATTGGGGCGAAGACTGATGTTGTACGATTTGGAAATGGTATCGTTTGCGCTTTGCGTTCTTATTCATTAAAATCTATTACTTAATGACTCATTGCAATTATTGTTGTTTTTAATGAAGAACTTGATATAACATATTGAAGTGTTGTCTTTTCAGTTCAAAAAAAATCTTCCAACTTTAGAGGACCTGTTGTTAGAGGTACTGTTGTTGAGGACGAATTCAAAATAAATCCTACTAAAAACATTATCGTCATCAGAACATTGAGACATAAATGGATATGTTGATTCTAAAAAATTGTCGATTTCGTTTTAAATTGAAAACACGATTTATCATAAGCATTGCGACATTAAAGTTTAAATACACGACACATTTGACGTTAAACAAAAAGATGATATACTGCATCTATTGGAGACATCATTAGTTGATGGTAAATTTATTCCAATCACATTGGGCGCGTCTATTAATCGTCCGGTCGCATTAAGCCATCGCCCTACGGCCTATAAATTAAATTCCACAGTAATGAGTTAGATTATGACGAGCTTTAAGACTGTATTAATTTAAACGATCGGGTGGTCTTAGATTTATCAATGTTTTTATTATTGTGATACTTTATGAATATTGGAATCATTTGTTTTAAAGTTTCTTTTAAAATCACACATGTTTACATTCATTAGGATAGTTGATTTTATTATTTGAAAGCTAAGGGTTTAAACAGTTTATATCGGATATCGGATATCTATATCAATCTAAACATGATATCATTACATTTTTACATTAGCAGCTTGTAAATTTCCCCCTGCTCGGCTAAGGCCTCCTCTCCCTTTGAGGAGAAGGTTTGGAGCATATTCCACAACGCTGGTCCAATGCGGGTTGGTGGAATAACATGATAACATATTGATCATTAAATTTGATGGCGTTTATTAATCACTAACCACTAAGATATAATGTTAAATGAGTTGCATTAATTATGTTTGATACCAATTCAAAAAGGTCTATTGGCTTTAATAATAACGAAGAGGAAGAACAGGAAATGGTATCAAGACTAAGAGCTGAAAAATGTAGCGGCTTTTTTTGAAAGCTCTAGTGTAACTCTAGTCTGTAAGATCAGACACTTTAGAAGTTTCTGATTTTTTATTACTCTATATTTTTATTACTCTACATGCGTAGGCACAAAAAATCTCCAATCCATGTCCACTTACTAAGTCGTCTGAGTATGTATTTAAATTTAATATAAATATATATTTTTAGTATTAATTTAATAAAAGTACCAATGTAGGTAAAGGATTCAAATCCGCGAAAGCACTGTTTTTTTTGTTTTATTTGTTTTTATAATCAATAGCGTGTTCAAAAAGGAAACAACAATGTGTCGAATGATATTCCTTCGTATAATCTTGCTCTATTGAGGTTGCAATTTAACAAATACATATATAGATATATATTACGTATTCGTCCCTCTACATAACGCTAACATAAAATCATATGATAAGAATAATGACCAGAAGCCTAGTTTTTGATAAAGGAACGTTATTACAAAGCCTAAGTGCCTTAGCATTTAAGCCATTCAAAGGATCCATTATTTTCGTACCAACGCGTTCTAGGCCCTACGCAATGTAGATTAATGATACATCAGAGAAAACCACTTACGTTTCCTTGAAGATAACAAAATTATTTTTATAATGTTCACGCATTTCGTCATGATATTTATATATTAATTTAATAAAATAGTTAACATGTTCTTTTTAAGGATTAACAATGAATCAAATATTATATATAGAGAATATATTTTTAAGTAAAGTACCTATTAAGACATTATCCTATCATAAAAACCCAGCTACGTCAAAAATTCTTCATAAGAAATATAACTTGTATTATTATTTTAATATAAACATCATCGTTGACGTAAATTTAATACAATAATTATACATTTTTCACACCCACCGTTATATTTATTGAAAGTTTTCGTTAAAAATTATGTTAATATTCAGACGAAACGTCAAATGACTCACTAATCCTTTTGTAGTAAAACTTCGTTAATAAAGACATATAAAATATTAATGAAAATGTCGCGTAAATTAAGGTATGGCAGTAAATTACTTAATAGGTGTTATCAAATTAGGTATTTTAAGCATTTTATGTTACAAAATTAGAATAATCGTATTATTTATACATATTTGATAGTGATTTGTTTTTTTTTAAATTATTCTATTCTTCATTTTAAATCCGCATGGAAATATTTTTAAGATATATTATAACAAACACACATAGACAGATTTGCAGAATCTTCAAAAATGTTTTTGATAGCTCTGTTTTTCATTAATCTGGTGTTTTACCTAAATTAAGTACACCTGGAATCATAGCACTTCGTGGGAACTTACAAGCAGTGCTGACTAAGCGTAAAACAAATTTAAACCTCACAATGAAACATTGGCCGGTCAAATTGCCTAACGAAAGAATAATAGTATCAACATATGACCCTTATTTCTTTTGTATAAAGACTAATTTCAAATGGCAAGGTCAAATATCCCTTAAGGTTTTATGTTTCGTATGATAATCCGTACAATATTATTAGACAGGTGAACAATGGAATTAAATAAAGATTAAAACTCTATTATAACTTGGGTATCAGCTTACATGTTGAAACCTTTTTAATTTGTTTCTTGGCAATTACTTAATAGACTTAAATATTAGTAAGAGTATGATATATTATATCATACCTATAACAATAAGGCCCAAGGACTAGAACACATGAAGTTTAACGGATGATTGGGGCTTCAAACCCGAGCAAAGCATCATTAAATTTTCATGTATTAAATTGATCGTGTGGTGGATTGAGCTCTAATCTTTCTCAACGAAAGAGGACTTTGTTGGAGGTTACGAAGTTGGGAAATAAATATAATTATATAAAAACTTTTAATTTCAAGTAATAACAGAACTTTAACAAAAAATATCAATTTTTACATACTATATGTAGAGAACCGAATAAGTTATCAAATGATTTTACTCATAGAAATATATTTATTAGGTGTGCATTGAAAGATATAAAAACACGATATCGAAATTTTAATATATATTCAGCTTTATGTTTTAAAAATATTGTACAATGTTTAAAGATTATATATTATTTATAAACACATATTCAATCAAACTAATTGCTATCTCTCATAAAACGAAGTCAGTTTTATATAACGACGACCTCCGTGGTCGAGTAGTGTGTACACCGGTTTTCATGGGTACGCCACTCCGAGGTCCTGAGTTCGACTCCCGGCCGAGTCGATGTAGAAAAAGTTAATTAGTTTTCTATGTTGTCTGGGTGTATATGGTACCGTCGTTACTTCTGATTTTCCATAACACACTTGTGTTATGGAAAATCAAAGCACTTGCTTTAGCTACTTACATTGGGATCAGAGATAATGTATGTGATGTTGTCCAATATTTATATTTATATAACGTCTAATATAAAAAAATCAATACAGCGCTTTTAAATTTACTCTGATCTGATTTTCATATGAGCAAAACCACAAGAAATAACTCTTACATATGACTTCATCTTACCCGTATACCAATTAAAACTTGCTTATATCATTACAAATAAATGTCAATCAAAATCCGACTCTATCATAATCTTGGTAGAATTCATACTCCGAAAACCATGACGCTCACTTTGTCATCACTTTTGTTTCTGGCTACCACTATGCACCTTCGATGTGCTATCTCTCTTTGACCTATTGAGTTTAATAAAGGAAGGAGTGGGATGAACTATTTGAAATTTCCTTTTCCAGTATTGTAGGGTTCCCATACAGGTCTCTCCCGTGAGGGTCGTTCTTAGTTCGACTGGGAACATTTGATCAAGGTGAGGCTGCGTTGATTGTATACAAGTTTACTATAGCAGTTATGTTTCGCTGAAACTATTGTAATTGGCTTTTGATTGAAAGATATACATCATGAATTCCAACATTTATACCAAGTTCGTAGATATTGCAGTAGTAATGGTAGTCGATGAGGAATAACTTCTAAGTGCAGGTATTTAACTACTGCTCACTGCTAAAGAACAATATGCCACTGTCTAGTTATATACGGATAATAATAGAGTTAATTAATATTTGGAAGTCTATCTAAAAAATATAGATTTATAAATGACAGACGCTGTGTTGGATTTCCAGTTTATTTCAATATAAGTTTTCTTATCAATAAGGCATATGTTTGGAGCATGGATATACCTATAATAATCATAATAAACTGACAAATTTTGTCGAAAAAAGACCTTATTATATATACACTCATGATAAAGTTTATTTAAAAATCGTTTCATAAGTATTAAAACCTCATTGAAATATTCATACAGCAAAATGAGTTCTGAATTTAAAATCTATTTCAATATTTAATAGATATTAATTAATAGATATTGTTAAAATAAAACGTCTTCCAACCTTTTTTACATCAACAGACTCTATTACGCGTTGTTAAATTACTCCCTGGTGTATGACCTGCGTCTTGTTTACAAACTGTAATGTTCTCGAGGCAAATTTTCCTGGTCAGAACTTCTCTTTTTACTGTGAAGGTTGTTAACGAATAAAAATCTCTCAAAAAAGGTGACTTCAAGGGATTCCCCGAGGGGCGATAGCAGTAAGCGTTGTCCAGTGTTGAATGCGTGAATGGAAATTTTAAAAACGTTTATTTAGCTTTTGTACATTAATTATATCATGCGTATGTGCAGTACGATCTTATAGCCTTTGACTACCTACACGTTTATTCCAGTTTTGACAAAGGTCTTTAAATTTTTAGAATTTCAGGAAGAATTTCTTTCATGAAAACAGTTAGTAGAAATTCGTCTGGTGTTTGAATGTCATCAAATATTTTAAGGAAGCTAAATGTGCAAGAGGCACCACTTCGCAACTAAGTTGTACGATAGAATGGGCTCCACTCTTATTAAATATATGGTGATGATGATGATTATATCGTCCTGATTTCGAACAGGGCGACCAATTTAAAGGGATACTTACAAATTGCACAGAACACTTTATAGTGCACAAATATTTTATAGTGCGCAAACACAGTCGCACTCTCTATTCGTCTCGCGCTTATAATCCGATGGGACGGAAAATCCGACATGGCCGGAAAAAAATCAGGCACAGAACGGCTTTACGTGTTTTCCGAGGCACAGGAGTGTTCGAACTTCCAACTTTTTCCGATGGAAATAGCAGGTCGACAGATATTTTAACGTGTTTAAACCCAACCTCGGAATCTGTAGTCATATATATATAGCCAACTAGACCAACGATTCAATAGCTGTTACAGCTCAACCAATAAGATACCTCTACTATTGACCACTCAACACTTCAATGTCAGTGGCTGTCTGTACACTCCCATTTTCTCAACGCAAACCGCCTTCGAAGGGTAAACTATTTGTTTGCCTTTACACTATTTATGGTCTTTAAATTAATTAAATGCAATGCTGTCTTTTTCTTTCATTAACAATAGAAGAGTTAGCAAACAGATGGAGACATTTATTAGTACTCACTGATGGTACATTTTGTGTGATTAATACATTTTAGAAACTGTTATGTATGTGGCCATAACTGTGTCGTCATCCGTAAAATCTTACGGTACTGTGAAATCTTAATGGTCTTATGTCAACGGTATTAACATATTAACTACTGTTAATTCTTGAAAAAATAACATGAAGACAATTATATTTCTATTTCCTAATACGTACGTTTATTCCAAAACTGCTGTCTTTTGTTAACAATAGACGTTATCATCGTGTTTTGTTCGATTAAATTAATTGAACTGATTCTTTTAAACGTGAGAACAGATTTAAATTATGTTTAGATCGTAAGAATAATTCATATACAAACAGAATTTTGTAGTTTTATGATGTGTACGAGTAACAACATTCTAGAAATGGTATTACATTTTTAAGCTTAAATTACTTTGTTTAATAATAAAAGTTAGGTTAGGTTAACAATACTAACCGTCAAAAACCTTTGTCTGCACCTTTATCACACAACCCTTCTTATAGCCATTGTCCTACATCATACTTTTATAAGCAATAAGTTTCAGCTTCAATGTAATTTCAATTTTATTTCCACCATCATAAGGCACAAATTCGTTTACTCCATAAAGGTCATTACTGGCAATTTTCAATTACGTCCACCTGAAGAGGCTGTACGCTGTTGTCATCTTTAAAATTATACCTCCTTAGTTCTCTAGATATTTTAAGAGCAAAATGGAAGCTTAAAGAAACTTAGCTCTCCTTTCACAAAGACAAAGTAAGAAAATCTATAAGTTATGCCGCATTGTTTCCTAGAGGACAATGGGTCTAGTAAACTTGTCGATGATATAATGCAGGCAATTTACATAGTCATGTACCGTCCGTACCCATGACATGTAATTAAAACACCTATCACATTATCAGAGGTCGATTATTCCTTTAAAGGTTATATGAGAATCATATTGGATACCTGGTAATAAATTTTCCTAACATTGTAATGACTTTACTAAATTTGAACAAATATTTTAGTACAAAACAATCAATTATAATAATTGATAGCAAAATGCAAACAAATCGTTGCTTTCACTTATAATAATAAAGAGCCGAGATGGCCCAGTGGTTAGAACGCGTGCATCTTAACCGATGATTTCGGGTTCAAACCCAGGCAGGCACCACTGAAATTTCATGTGCTTAATTTGTGTTTATAATTCATCTCGTGCTCGGCGGTGAAGGAAAACATCGTGAGGAAACCTGCATGTGTCTAATTTCAACGAAATTCAGCCACATGTGTATTCCGCCTTTGGAGCAGCGTGGTGGAATATGCTCCAAACCTTCTCCTCAAAGGGAGAGGAGGCCTTTATCCCAGCAGTGGGACATTTACGGGCTGCTTATGTAATAAGTCAACTATTATGGAAATACCCTAAGGATTCCAAATGATTGATTAGAAGAGGACAATAAATAGAAAAATTTAAGTTAAAAGTTTCCAACATTCCAAATTCAAATGACTCAATTTTTTTTCAATATTGAATCACACTTGCACAATGAGCATTTACTTAAAGATAGTCAAAATAAACACTACCACTTGTTCGGAGAAGAAAACCAATGACCAATTAAACTCAAGAGATATTTATCAATAATAAATAATATATGATAAATCAAAGATATATTAGAACCTTCAGAGCAGATTTAGAGTAAATTTGTTTTAATTTTTTGCGTTCGTCAAATAAAATGTGCATTGTCAAATCGAGCTACTGTCGCATAAATAGATTTGAAACAAAAACTACCACGACGAAAAAGAACCGGGTCAGCGGAACTATAAAACTGGCGTTTTCATCACGTTTTCATATGACACTTCTGTATTATCGCCAAAAAAGTATACGACTGTAGCGATATACAATTTTTCACATATATATTTTTTAACATCGATGTTTGATTGGATTTCTATATAGTAAATTTAATATTGTTAAGTTTTAGTTCATAAAGGTGTAAACGAAATTTAAGTAATGATCGAATCTATAATTACGCATTTGTAAATTGTTTATCTGAATTTAATTTTTCCTAATAGCATAAACCGACATTAAAGTAATGCTGCATATACATCACACAAAGCTTCAGTAGCTTTCTCGTTATTCGATATCAATTCTTGGTTGATTCTTTTCAAAGATATTCGTCATGATGGAACATTGGCAATATGCCAAGTTTAATTATGAAAATTGAAGCTTGTGGTATTCCACTATTTGGCATTTCTGAGCGTAATTTTGATGCGAAATGAAGATTTTACTACGATGTATTAATGTTACTCGACATTAAAATATATATTGCAAATAATTCTTCCAATAAAAATCTTGTTTTCGAATCGAAGCTCACGAAACGTATTAATAGCGAAATGAAATTCGAAACTATAGACTTTCACTTATTCTACTTCAGCCGTTTTATCAGTAATTAGAAAGGGTTAATGCATTTAGTTGGTACCTTTTTAGGCTTTTTAGAAGCTAATTTTATGATGTCACATTCAGACGGCCCCTCTTCCATTCATTAACACTGATTGCAATTCTCATTTGATAAAACTCGGAACCTTTTCGAGTTCCCATTTATCTACTTATCCAGGTGTCATGGATAATAGGTGAACATGTGCCTGTATAATTTTTATCTCTTTGAGTTTTCTCCGAGATTAACATCATGAATGCATTTGATAATGCTTTCTCTGGGACTTGATTTTTTAAATCTTTTTAATAAGACTTGAAGTGACCCTACCGATTTCTTTTTTAAAATCTCAATTACAATCAGATTTAATATTGATGGTGTTTTTGTAACTAATAAAATGATTCCTGATTTTGGTCTATTAGAAGTACAAAAGACGAGACAATTATTTATTATTAAATGTACCCTATCAATGTGTAAAATATTAGATCGAATACTCAATCGTTTTGAAAATAGAACAATAGTATCAGAACAAAGATTGATAGCGCAGTACGCTACAATTATAGTGATATTAGTCTCGATAAAACTTGCTATAAATCCTCACAATTCGATTATAACAAAAGCACTTTTCGTCGAAAAACATCGACATACACTGTAATTTAATTACGGGGCATTTACAAAATGGAAACTTGCCGGATATAGTTCCGACGCTTTTGTAAATAGGAGCTATGTTTTTTCTAACCAGATAACGGATAAACAAGAAAAATGGTCGTCTAAATGAAGACAAAGGGAATCCACGTGAAATGTGTAAAGCTAGCTTGGAGACAGAATTATATTTGATAACACAACTGAATTTTCATCATAACTTTTTTTTATTGTAAGCGTCGGTTTCATAAAGGTTTTTATTAATGACATTCACTACGTAATACTTCTAGTACAAAATCTAACTTTGTTATGTTGTTCTCGGTGAGATTTTTGTTCAAAAATCTCTTGATGCAGATTGCTGATGCCAAGTTTTTAAATAACATTGACACTTTTAGGTTCCAAGCTTGTATTGGTTTTCGTTTTAGTTAAGATGTATTTGTTTTTGTTATACATTGTTCTAGATTTCAGGCTGCATTTTTCTATGAATGGATGAAAGAGATGTACTTAACAATATATTGCATATAATTCCATTATAGAGTATAGCGTTATTTTTTTTCATTATGTGCAAAATTGAGAGACTTATGAACAGACGTTACGTTTGTACAGTTACAAAAATCATTTACTGATTTTAATGGCGGTTCTTCTAGGTAAAACTCACAACATTCCGAACAAGTGTTACATTTAATACAGTACACGCCATGGTATGCCCAATTTTTTCATGATTTGTATAATATCATGTTATACGGCTTCGCTTCACATTTAAATAGCGGAATTATCAAAATATTCCGGTTATTCTGTTTAGCTACCTACGTGACAGAAAAGTCTAGGTTCTATATCAATAACTTCTCCTTTCCTAAGGCTAAATGACTCTAAGAATCCATTCGAGTTTCAATTTATCACCTAGAGATGGCGTTGAATGTATGAATGAATTGAAAGTTAGATTACACAATTTAAATTCCCCCTTCATGCAAAATAGGGACGGAAAGATGAGGTCTGAGGGGGAGGTGTAGAATACATTATACTTAGGAAAGGGGAGGGGGAGGTTGAAATATTTACCTCGCGGGAGTTTGGAAGTGTGTTCGACGGAGCGAAGCGAAATCTTAATGGATTATGGTATGATTGGACCTCTCGGTTTACCTGAGGATATTTTGCACGTTTTTTTTTCTTTTCGATTCGCGGTAGATTGGTTTCTATAAAGGATTAAACGGTTCGCATCGCTCCGGGAGTGTTTTCTAGATCGCGAGCAATTAGGAAATATAACAATTTAATTTTTTTCAACCAGTTTGCAGTAGATTTAATTTGTTTTTTTTTTTTTTTCATGTATCGGCAAAGCTTTGCAATCGTTCGATTAGCAGATTGTTTCGTATTATGAAAGGGTCGAGCGAATGTTTTCTTTTTTTTTTTCATAATCTGCAAACGATTGGCTTATTCGGCCAATTATATTATTTTTAAAAATTAAACCGTTCGGAAAATGTTTCTGGATTTATGTGTTTCCTGTTACGGTATCGTGTTCATTTTCATTTCGAGTTTAATGTTATTTGCTGATTGTTTAATGTTTGTTTTTGTTTGAAATTAATAATGGCTATTATCGTTATGTAGTTATGGAAATAAATACGTATAATAAAATTGTAATGGAACCTTATTCGTATTGTAAATAGTTTCTGAAACAATATCGATGCAAGATTTATGTCCAAATTATAATGAAAGCAAGTCATAGAATATGCCATGAAATTGGAAACTTTTTTTTATATTTAAGCATTTCGATGTCCATGGACAAAATACTCCATAAACATGTAGTTTCTGATAAATTATACAACATTTCGCCTATATTCGTAACTAAGTTAACAGGAAGTTTATTTCCGCATATAGTTTCACTATAGTTGGGAAGTAGCAGTGTTTTCTTGACAGGTGATGTTATGTTATGGGTTCGTGAGTGTGTATGACAAATGTTACCAAATTTTGCTTTCAGTCATTATTTATTTAGCGCAAGTCCATCTGGATAGATACCACTTACTCATCAGATATTCTACCGCCAAACAGCAATACTTAGAACAATTCTGTTCTGGTTTAAATTGTGTGTGAGCCAGTGTAACTAAAGATACAAGGGATGTAATATCTTAGCTTCTCAGTTTGCACTGGCGATATAAGGAACGAGATGTCCCAGTGATGAGTCATAACATAATATGGCTGGTTCATATCTGGGCGAGCGGCACTGAATTTTCATGCGCTTCATTTATGTTCATAATTCATTGCTTATTCACAAGGCACAACATTGTAAGGAAACCTGTATGCCTCAAAAAATCTGCCACATCTACTAACCCGTATTGGAGCAGCGCAGAGGAATAAGTTCCAACGCTATTGCTCAAAAGGAGAGGGGCAGTAGTAACTGCTGAGCCTAGCCTTTAAAACCTATTACTTCACTTTTTACTTATACTTAAAAGGAAAGGAAACCTTCATTCACAACTATTTACTGGCTGTCAAATACCTGTATTGATACTTTTAGCGATATTGTTTATGAATATATTTGATATTGACGTTGTTCCTACGGGTTTCAAATCAATACTTTTAAATATATCGAAAAGTCTGAGTTTGTGATTCAGGAAATCCATGAGCTAATCTGCATCCTAAGTAATATCGTTCTATTATTCTAAAACATTTAAATAATTAATCTTTACTAATTATACTTAATATCCAGAGAATTATTTCTTCTAAATGGGAATGCCCTAAAATTTATCGAACCGGATTTAAAATTAACTTCGTTCAACTAAATTTTCTTAACTTTCATAAGTAAAACAAATTGAAAGATATGCGGTAAAGCAACATCTGAGAATACAATAATCAAAGTGTTAATCACGCGAAATGAAGAACAAAACCCGTAGTGTTTATCCACTTCACTGGCACATGTAAATTATTCTCCTTTCACTAGTGACTAGACTTTGTACCGTTTGTTGTATAACTATACTAAATAAATCTATTTAAAGATTTATTTAGTATTTATATATAAATAGACAATACCATATCTTTTTTTTTAAATAGGTGACTATCGTGCACCTTTTGGAAAGTGACTACTACGCTCATGGACATCTGCAACACCGGGGTCTTGCAGGTGCGTTGCCGGACTTTGAGGTATGAGGAGTCTCATTTCTTGAAGTTTGATAACATTTTCTCCATATATGGCTTATAAACATACGTAAAGATTTATCGTTTTTTTCTTTGTTTGGTAGTCATTTAAGTGCTTAAAAAAAAGACGAGTTAAAAATTGTCTCCGTCACAATTTTTTACTCAAATTTTCAATAACTATTATGGTCGAAGTACGATCACTGGCGTACCATAGCACTTATATAATATGAAATAGTAAATAATGAAAGTCGATATGGTCGTGTGGTTAGAACGCATTCATGTTAACCGATGATTGCGGACTCAAACCTAGGCAAGACCATTTAATTGCCATGTGTCTTTTCTCGCGCTTCCCTAATTTTTGGGAGTGTTTTCATAAGATACGGTAACACCAGGTAGCGCGTGGTATTTGATTTGACCAATTAACGCACGCAGTGCTTGTATTGGCCTTCAAATGGTACCAACTGATTTTTCGAAAGGATATTATGTTCATGTTGCTTATTAACAGGGTTAGATGTCACATTTCATGTGTGATATGTCTTATTTTTCTTTTTTATCCAAAGCCTCTTCCCAGTTCAGCCGGGGTCTGGTCTCCTTGTACGTCTGCGCCAGAGAGCTCCGTTCTGGCTTGTCTGTTTACTCAGATTCTCTTTCTGGGCCTCTACTTTCATATTTGACCACGAAGTTGCCCGCGGTCGGTCTGAAGTATTTAAGAATTTCTTGACGGAATGGTCATCGCTACGTCTCAGGATGTAGCTGTACAAGCGTAGTCGATACGTATGGCATAAGTCATATGCGCATATCGCATTTATATCGCATCGCATTTTATCGCGCATGGCTCTTTTTTATCTAAAGAGCACAAGCGCTATTTAATTGTAGGTAATCATACCGTACCGTATCGTATTAAGGATGAATTAGTGAATTTGTTGTTGGTACATCCCTGGTAAGAAGATCGGCATGCACAAAGTCCACATCACCAACAGCTCGAATACTATTGGGCATAAGTTTGGCTTAGTCCATACCATTATTTACGGGGTTGTGTTTATTGCGTGAAAATAACCGCGAAATCGGGAATATCGTTGGCCTGTACTTTGGCTTTAAGACCCGGGACCATTTGTTCACTGGTCTACACCATTCGGTCAGGATCTTGCTCTACCTGATCTGACGTAGTAACGGTAAACTCAACCACATACAAATATGTTGAAAACACTACAAAAATAATTACAAATATTTTTAATACACCAAGTTCTAAAAGTAAAAATTTTAACTACAGACAATATCGACTTTTTTAATGTGGGTTATTCGGTTCATAGCATTTGCTGAAAAAGTTTTATTTTATTTGTAACTTTGCTACGTCTGTCTACTTGTATCTCAAGTTATTGCTTCAATTTTAATACATTTAAATGTTTTTACTTATAGCACTTTGGTAAGAGACTCGTTTAAAACAGCGAGCTGTCCTAAATGAGTACTTATTACTATTTGATACACTATTTTTGCTAGAGATGATAATTTCCCTCAAGCCGACTAAAGTAATAAGGTTTGGACTTTAAATTACTAAACATGCTAATAACCTGTACATTAGTAATTTTGTTTCGGGAAAAGAAAATATTAAAAGAGAATAATTAAAACATTGTGAAATTCGATGGAATTGGAATCCAACAACGGTATCGTTGGTTTAACAAATTAACACTAAGTTTAAATAAAGAATTAATGAAAGATTCGATGAATAATAAAAATGATTCAATAATGCCATTCATAAAGGTAAATCAAATAGAACGCTCCTAAGCAAATACTCGAAATGTAAATTTGGTTATGAGTAAACATTTTTAAAACATTGCGGTTAATGTGTATGTTAGTGTGTTTTGTGACTAAGCGATAATTCTTAAACTTAGTTTAGGTCACTTGCCTCACGTACGAACTTAGTCATCATTGTTTTTTTCCTTGATAGCTCATTTAACTTCAAATTTCTAATTCAATTTTAGGCTAAGACGTAGCAGAGTCGTACTGTTAATGTTGGTTTGGTTTTGCGGGCACGTATGATGAGGAGGTAGACCGGTTAAGGTACCCTTTGTCTTTTTCTGTTTCATTCATGAAGATTAGTTGAGTAGTTATGGTGTAAAAGCGTTACAAATAAATAAATAAAATCACTTTTGCATTGATAATATTGGTCGGGTTATTAATTTAAGTAAAATAATTTCTCTTACCTGAACTTCTCGCTTCTGCCTGCAGTCTCGTATCCACAAATATGGCCACTAATAACAAACACATTATTGTTTTAAGTCTACAGCACCGTCCTTTAACTGATTTTCCACTAAACCTCATAGTATTATTGCTTTCACTAAAAGTTGTTACACCAAAACTAACATTATTGTCTAAACGGTAAAGACTATTATTGCTAGAATCTTTATCTTTTTCGAAGACATTTCTTTTAAAGCCTCCTTTCGTACTAGCTTCTATAATTCCTCCTCTGTCTTCTAGAAGAGATTTCAGATCTAGAAGGCTTTTTTTCTTGGTGTTCACGACCCTTTCTAAAGGTTCTGAAACCCGTTTAGGTTTAACCGTCATAGTTGATATTTTCTTATGTTTGGTGTTAAAATTTAATTTTATTTGTATCGTCAAATTGTCGCTTCATCTTGTGTTGGCATCTGAAACAAACATAACAATAGGTTAATATTATTATATAAATAAATTATATTTATAATATAATTTGCTATTTTTTTTTTTTTTTTTTATATAGGGTCACCCATATACATATGTAATTATATAAGAAATATCTATATATATACACAATATATATACAGAATGTAGACAGGTCAAGGTTGATTTTACAAACAGTAACTACTGAGTTTCTTACTGACTAGTTTTCTTCTCACATACAAAATATATTTTGATTTTACTTTAAACCATCTCCAAAGAATATTTTTAACTTATTTTGAGTAAAATATTTAATTTATTTTACGGTTATTATTCATTTTGTTTTATAACGTTTGTTTAAGTGGAAGATCACTGTTACAATTCTATCATAAAACTTACACGCAATTTGTTTCGCTAACTCGCCTTATTTTTATGAAACAACACCATAAACAAGCGCCTTGAGAAGCTTTTATGTTTCCGTTCGCTTAGACTGTATTTCAAAATAATTCGTTTTGTTTCTTCTCAATAATAATGCTATAACAGGTTACAGACCATGTAACTACCTATACTTTTAGTCTAGGTTTTGTACAACATCTTTCAACAGTTTTAAACCCGCGACCCGCCCTTTGCTGCGGCTTCATACGGGTGCAATTTTATTAATAAAAAAGGTCAACATTTTAGCCTAAGCCGAATGATTTTTTGGCCGCGATTTGGATGTAGTCTACAAATATTTCACTAATCACCAGTTTAATTCATTAATTATAATCAATATATGAAGTGTAATCTAAATCTCGTACTCAGTTAGTCCAATTTCTACTACTTTTTTTTAAGTTTATTTGTTTGTATGCTCTTATTTCAGGATCTTTCAATACAATTTCAAAAATTCATTCATTTTATTTAATTGAGAAAGATAGATTATATAATATAGCTATATATCAAAAAGGGAGGATCAGTAACGTTTAACATTTGTCAAACCTCATACAGTAGCTATTTTCTTTATAAAAGGAAAAGGCCAATACCTTCTCGTGGAACTGTTCACTGCCGTGAATGTCAGTAAAATGGACCAACACTTACAAATATTGTCTTTAAGCAATAAAACTATAGACGTTAATAAATGCATGATGTTAATGGCCTAATTAATTGTCAATTTAAAAGCACTTTCCCTCAATAAATAACTTTTAATAAACCTTACCTTATCTTTAATAACCGTTGGTTATAAATATAACAATTTTATACGATGAGGTCCTTAGAGATGGTTCATAGAATATTGGTGAAAATATAAACGCGAAATACAGGAAAGGTGTAGCCAATCTAATAAGCAATTCATCAGTCGATGTGACATTGTGTTATCGTGTGTTAGGGGTTAAGGGAGGGAGCACACCTGCGTCCTTCGAGGAGATAAGAATGAATGAGATGAACTTGTTCTTGTAGTATTAACGATCGTCTAGAACTAACGAGCTTTTGTTGGGACCTCGTTATTTTTGATCGATTGCCTGTGCCAATGACCGAATGTTTTTGAATGTGTTGAATATTATTCGCTGAGTGAATGATAAGCGCCAATTACTCGCGTCTAACGCTTTAGTCGAGTTTAATATTTGATTGGGTGAGTATCAATCTAAAAAAAGTACTTTTTTAACGTGTGATCCCACAATATTATGAATGTATATAAATTGTTACGGGCAGATGAATGTATTAATGAAAAGGGGATAAACTCTGTTATTTGTACTTACAAGTGAAAAGAATAGATAGGATAGATAAAAAATGCAAACAAATACAAAAAGAAGGTTCAATAAAAGCAGAAAATACAATTGATATGCAAAGACAGACTTATTACTATTAACGGTCATTAAATACAATTATATTGGAGAATCGGGTCTGGATACTATAAAAGATAAAAATGAATTCATTTTTTCAAGTATATTCGCAAATATGTGAGCGTAATTGTCCCTTTGTTAACGAATTAAATGTAAGTTTTATGTTTGATCTCTATGCGCTGCTATAACGATTGAATTGAAACTTTTTTGAGTCAATCAGTATGCGCTCACGAAGTTTCTTGATCCAAAATAAGAGGATATTTTTCTTAGTACGTTTGTCTTTCAATATAAACGTACTATAAAAGTAACAGTTCTGTAAATATCCCACTGCTGGGTTAGCATTCTTAGCGGAAAACTCGATAGTAATCCACATTGTAACCCAGTTTATAGTTACCTAAAAACTTGCAACAAATGTTTCCAATTTCCGTAACATATTGTATTAAAAAATGTAACAAAACCTAACATCCACGTTCAGATGCAGTTACGAACTCAGGTGCAGATCGCGCAGCATCATTAATCTCCCGCTTTTATCCCTCCACATTACTTCTATGGGATGGACACTATCCTTATGGGTTTGTTTACGTTCGGTTGGGATCACATACGAACTCACAGTTGGGAGATATATATGTATGTGTCATATACTACAATTAACATTTACTAGGAGTGAAAGTTGACATACTTATATATATTAATATTATAAATGCGCTATTAATTCTGTCTGTCTGTTGCTCTTTCACGATCAATGAGCTCAACCGAATTAGATGAAATTTGATTTGAAGCAAGCTTGATCTCCAAGGAAAGTCACAGGTTACTTTCTTAAGCATAACACCTGACGAAGAACCTCTGTATTTATATATATATATATAAATACGAGATATATAAAATATATTTAAATAAAAACTTTTTTTTATTTTTCGGTTTATATATAACAATTACTCATTAAAACGAATAATTAGTATCTGTGGTTAATGTAACTGAGTTTGTGTATAAGATGTTTCTATTTAGTACATCCTGAAGCTAAGTCCTAGCCTCAGGTGCGGACCGGACTGAATCATTAATCTCCTCTGTTATCCCGCTGTACTTGTTTTAAAGGATAGAAATCCTATACGTATTTATTTCAGAACTTTTTTATTACAAACCTAACAAAATAAATTTCCATTTTTAAATGATACTCTACAGTCAATAGGTTTATATGTTTCATATAAAATTAAATGTTTTGCCAATAAACTGTCAATGCTGATCCAAATAGATTTCTCTTGAGGAGGTTCAATATGTATTGGTAAGCATGTATAGAATAATTATCGGATATATATAGATTTATTCGCGATATTTTCCTTTGTTACTATGAAGAGATACTCGCTCGGATTCGGACTTATAATCTTTGGCTTTCATTTACATGTTTTAACCACTGGGCCATGGTGAGCAATTGTAATGATAAAAACTATTGAAATATTTTTTATATAAACATTACCCTGTCTGACCACCTCGTGTAAATTCTGAATAGTTTTGTATAACATTCTCCTTTTCGATAGTTTAGTCTATCGTTGAAGAGCATTCGTAAATTTTTTTATTAAATAGTAAGAGAATCTTGTCAACAAATAAAACTAAAGTTGAAACATAACAAATCGAATAGCACGTCGATGCAATATTTTTATAACGTTTGAAAATTTGTCCGTTCCACGATAAAAAGGTCGTAAATGAAAATTATTAGAACTCCCCGGGGAGGAGTTTGGAGTTTCATTGGATACTGTGAGACCTTTTGCAGGTGTCATGAATTATTGTGTCATAGCAGAAGCTTCATTGCGCGTGAAGATCTACCATTATATGAGAATAGTTTGCGGAATGCTGTGAACAGATATACGGAACCACGATGGATGTTGTTTATTGTATTTGGTATTATGTGGACTATGTTTTATTTCTTTCCAATAAAAGTACATTCTGTTAGACATCAAATATTTTAGAGTAGTTCGTTATAGTCTGCACATGTGTTATTCTTGTAGTCAAATTATTTTTTATTCAAGTAGGCTCAGAAAAACACTTTTGAATTGTCATCTCACAGTGTTGAGCTCATTTGTTACTCTTCGCCATTCCGATTACAGATCATGTAAGTAAAATTAATTTTATCATCAAATGGCCTTACGATATTAACTTCGCTGTCAAGAACAAGGTTAATAATTAGTACGATTAAAGCACTTAAAAACTTAGTGACGCATAACTGGATTTGAACTCAGATCCTCTGGTTAAAATTCACGTGTTTCAACGATTGAGCCATCTCAACTCAACTATTCATACAAAAATCCTCTGTACCCTAATTCTCCTTATTTACCTTCAAACGTTCAAAGACGAATAAATACAGAATTAAAGCTATTAGACGGTTAAACATCTTAAATAAATTTGTAGCTATAGACATTACGTTAATATCCCTGATATTTACGGGACTTAATAAAATATTATTTAATAATATAATTAAATTATAATGTACTTCATTCAATTTCGAAATTATTAACAAAATAAATACAAATCACTTTCATAAAATAGTTTATATTAAAATACTTTCCGTCCACGCATGTGTAGTGGGGGGAGGGGGAAAGTGTCCTATGTCGTTTTCTTTCTTGATAATGGGTATGCTAAATTTCACTACGATCAGTTGAGTAGTTAAGAGACGAAAGCGTCACTATTGTGCCCATGAACACTATGAGCAGTAAAGACTCGGTTACGAATTTACGTTGTCTGATTGTTTTTATCCTAATATAAGAAATTGATGTAAGATATATCGAGGTCAATGAGCACTGATATTTAGAAACGTTTGACACCTTCCTGTATTACAACTAAATTTCCATGTGCTTAATTTGTGTTTATAAATATCCTGAGCAAATTTTCATGTGTCTTATTTCAATGAAATTCTGCCACATATGTATCTGTCAAACCACATTGTAGCAGCTTGGTGGCTTTCTTTAGCACAGCAGTGGGACGTTATCAGGATGTCAGTGTCCCTATTACTTTTTTCTAAGTTTTTAAAATTTTACAATATTTTACTAAAACACTTAGTAAAAACACCTTTGTCTATTACTTAGACACTGGAGTCCGATACCGAACTCAATAAAAACAAAATTTGCTTGAAAAACTAGTATAAGATATTCTTGTAATCTAGTACAACTTGTATCGTTGCTAATAAGATGGCTTATAAGTAAGTGAAAAAAAAACAAAAGAAGGAAAACAGCACACTCGCTTTGACACATTCTTTTTTATAAAAAATGTTGTAAAAAAACGGTTGATTATATAGAAAGTAATGCTATTTAAAATTAAATCAATGATCTGTATTATATATACATATAAATTAGTAGTCGTAGGCGCGAACAACCTTTTTCAATATTTCAATATTTATATTTGGCGACCATTTCGATAAATTAGTAACAGTTCGATATTAGATGGTACTGCTGCCAGCTAAATTTCAACTCAATCGGAGAAGTAATTTAGATTTTTTGTTGCAAGATAGCACCCATATAAACAGATCAACTTCAACAAAGTTCGTAGACAAAACCCGAATTTGTTATTATGTGAAAGAATTTCAACGATATCGCAATTAATTGGGGTTTTTTACGTTAAAACCTACGCAGACTACTTTTTATTTCGTTTGAATACGAAACATAAACTATTGAAACTTACTACTTCATAAAATAAAGATAAACACACACACATAATTGTTTTTAAGACGGCAATTTCATATTTTAAGTGAATTAATTTATAATCATGCAGCCGTTGACAGCTGCGAGGGGAAGCCAGTAAGAAATATAAACAGTAATTTATCCTTGCAATCCCTAGGTCCATTCCTCTAGCTCTAGGGAGGGCGCAGGTGCTGCCCCCACTTGACGGATTGTTTGTTTTATCTCTGGTTTTGTAAGTTTTATATTTTAGAGAATTTGCACTTGCAACGTTTTTACGTAACAGATTAAACGTCAGATTAATGTTGAACAATTTATTTTCTTAACTATATATATGTATTTATTGGACGATATATGTAACCGTAAAACTTTTAAGTTACATTACATTTATAATCTATCTAGTTAGATTGTAAACTGACGAAAGATTGTGAACTATAACCTAATGCATACAATTTAACGCAATAATAATTTGATATATCATAATCTATCGAAGTGATTTATAATGAGCTGGTTGTCCAAATTTCGTCCGGTCGAAATGAGAATTTTATTTACTTCGAACACTACCCTACCGAGACCACTCTAAGCCATACACCCACTCAAATGCACACAAAAACAAATGAAGTTCGGTTCAACAGTGTGGAAAGACTTCAATTACATACACACGTACTGAAGATTTATATATATACGTACATGAAGATATAGAATAGCAGACAGGACACCTACTGGCCCTACAGAAACCAATCACTAAAATTAATTCAATAAATTAAATATACGTATTATTTTTATTCCTCATTTAAGTTACAACGAAAGGACAATAATATATTTTAATATACATTAGTTTCATTTAATACTTCGTTCACAATTTTCTAATTCACTAGATTTATTGTCTAATTAACTCCTCACTAAAATATGAGCAAAAGTATGTATGTATGGATGTTACTCTTTCACGCAAAAACTACTGAATGGATTTTAATGAAACTATAGTTAATACATCAGAATAACACAGAGGTTATAATTTATAAGTGTGTATAATATCTGACAACCAACTTCTAAAACACGAGTGAAAACGCTGACGAAAACTAGTATATTTAAAAAAAAATACTCACTTTGAAGATTACTCAACACAATCAGACAGACGCAACAATTACATATACAAAAAACTAAAAATAATAAACTTATTGTACTTCCTTATATTCTAAGCTATATTTAAAATGATATCCGTAATATTAGAAAACATTTTGTTTACACAGCACATCTGATATTCTATGAATAATTCAATATGCATTTTCTTTATAAACTAGAGGTAAAAACTAGATGCCGGGTCTATCGTTAGTAAGGTTTTATACGCAAGTCTAGTCCTGGCGTTAATCTTTAAAAGGAACGCTGGAGACGAACTAAATTTAGACTTGGAGTCTGACTTGCCCTCTGCATTCTTGGTACGGTTCTGTTGAGTTATGTAAAATGTTTTTTTAAGGCCTTCGTGTTGATATAAGAATATCTAGTTGTATATAATGCTGGTACTTATTTATTAAAGTTGAATATCTATGTTAATAAATTATGAGATGTTTTTTTGTGTTATAATGACAAATCTATTTAATCAATGTACATGAAACTTATGTCAGACGAAACAGCTGTTAATAAGGTTTTAGTATATAACATGTCAGACAACATCTGATTTCGGTTTCGTTTGCATTTTAATAAAAATATATATAAATACTTTACATCGGTAATTAACATTAATAATGATAGCATCGAAGTTATTTTACAAAAAATAAATACTTGACATTTTGATAAGCAGAATATTTTTTTTTTTGCTGTCTGTACATTTCCTGTTAAGGACTTGTTTTCCCTTGTATGGGAAGGTATCGTGGAAGGTTTAAAAGTGTAAAAAGAGCTAGTCTAATGGTGACTATAAAATGCTTAGACGTATCTATACATTTTATTATAATTATGTTAAGTTAAAGCAGGTGAAGTGAAAAATGAATATAATATAATTACTATTTGTTGAGTTTCTTGTCGGTTCTGTTTAGTATCTACATATCATTTAGGACCAAGTATTTATGTACATGTTGTGAAACATTTTATATATATTTTATAAAGTGTATATTAAAGCTGGGTTAAAACCTCCTTTTTTAAGGGGATTGTTTGAAGACTATTCCACCGCCCTGCTTCAATACAGGTTGGTGGATACAAAAGTGATAGATATTCATAGGTTACATGCATTTCACAATCACTACCGAACATATGAATATGCATATAGTTTAAACACAAATTAACACATAAAAATACAGAGGTATCTTCGGTAGAGATTCACGTGTTCTTACCACTAAAATATTTGAGCTTTGATATTAACGAACTAAAAAATATATATGTAACTAATTATTCGAAGGTATATATATATACCTATATTGATGATGTCGTGATAATTTTTTTATTGCATAGCCACTTGATGGTAAGTGGTCACCACCATACACAATGACGCTGTAAGAAATATTAACCATTTCTAACATCGCCAATGCACCTCCAACCTTGGGAACTAAGATGTTATGTCCCTTGTGTCTGTAATTACTACAGGTACTGAGTACTGTTGATTAGCGGTAGAATATCTGATGGATGGGTTGTACCTACCTGGATAGACTTGCACAAAGCCCTACCATCAATTGAATGATATATTTAATTTATTATTTATATGTGCAAACTGTACTGAGTTCCGCAGTACAAACTGTTCCAAATTTTTTTCCAAAGTGTTTCATTGACTGCAGTTGTCATTATTTAGCAACCAGCCACTTGTGGCTCCTTGTTCAAGACAATTTGGCGAATGCGGCGGCCGGTAAATCCGCCTTTCAATTCGAATGCATGAATTTTCATACGTGAAGTGCCTTGCACTGCGCTCGTTAAGGACACTTAATAGTGCATTCGAAGTATCTTAAAGCTTTTAATTCTAACAGTTTATATAATTGTCATGGTTCGTCTATTAAATATTTAATAATGGTAAAATATACTTCATTCGAATATGATCTTACAAGCACTATTTTAAAAGGTTTTGAGTATGGATGTGGATGGATATAGAGGTAGGGGACGACCCAAGAAACGATGGATGGATTGTGTGAAAGACGATATGGTTAGAAAGAATGTTACTTGTGAGATGACGTCTGACAGAGAAGTATGGAAGAAGAAGACATGCTGCGCCGACCCCAAGTAAAATTGGGATAAGGGCAGGAGGATGATGAAGCACTTTTGAATTAATTTCAGAACATCATGAGTAACAAAACAAATTAAATTAATTAGTCGTATAGAATAGTTATATATACTCGTAGTTGTAAAATATGTACTTGCATGTGGAATACTTGCGCACGGACTAAATCCATGCTTTTATTATCAAAGCTATATATATAATACGAAAGAAACTCAGTCTGTCTTTATGTCTGGTACGCTTCCACGGTTAAACCGCTAATCGAAATATAAAAAATTTGGTCAGCTCCAGCCCCAAGGGTTAGGCTTTTTATATCTAAAACTTATCAGTTCTTTAAATTTTAACTCGTGATTTTCGGTTGAAATCATTTTATATGATTTATTATTTAACTCGCATTAAATCTATCCTAGCGATTCATATGATAGAAACTTTTTAGTTTTGTGACTCCGTTTTTAACGTTTAACTAAGCACTGAATTCATATAATTAGTTTAAAATTACATTCGAGAAGCCAAAACGAGCTAAAACAAGAATACTAAACCAAGTACACTAATGAGATTTGATGAAACTAACGCCGGAAAACTCGGGAAATTTGTAGTGTATACTTTATATTTAGCACACTCTTTAATTTTTATAATTATTAAATCAATTACGAGCCGAGACCGGCCAGTGGCTAGAACGCGTGTATCTTAACCGATGATTGTGGGTTCAAAACTAGGCAAGCACTACTGAATTTTCATGTGCTTAATTTGTGTTTATAATTCATCTCGTGCTCGTTGGTGAAGGAAAACATCGTGAGAAAACCATGTGCCTATTTTCAACAAAATTCTGCTACATATTTATCTACCAACCCGCATTGGAGCGGCGTGGTGGAACATGCTCCAAGCCTTCTTCCAAGGGAGACGAGGTCTTAGCCCAGCAGTGGGAAATATACAAACCGTTGCTGTTGTAAGACACTTACGGCTTATTAAAAATATCATTTTACAGGTGTTTAGGTTTCCTAACAATTTCTACAATACTTATTGCGAGATCATGAAACTTATTGATACAAACTTGCTTAAATCTTAATATCAACTCTCCACAATACTTGGAATAAAACAAAAAAGGTTTTATACGAAATGTCATAAAAAATATACTCTCAGGCAATATACCTTATTTTAAATCTAACACCTTTACTTATTTATCATAAAACCATTCTAAACCTCGCATCCCAGTTCCAACTAGCCATAATTTGACACGGTTCCAATAAGCGAGTCAATAAAATGACTCGAATTATTCTCTAGAACTGTGCCACCTTAAGGTTTATCTACGAGAAATGAATACGGGATACTGCAGATTCAATATTTTCCACTTACAACCGCAGCATAAGGTTTCACGACGAGATATTACGTACATAAAAACTAAAATTTATGGCCCTGCATCACACTTAACCGATGTTCCGCTAAAATTTTAGTTAGAAAACACACGAACGGATGTTCTGTGTGTACACGTCGCGTTAAGTAATAGTTACCATGTGTTGTGACTGTTTTCATATTAGCTTTTAAATGAATATGATATCGTGAAGATTAAGTGAAAATTAAGGAAAAAAAAATCATTTTTTATTATATACGTGTGGAGTATTCTTCAAGCTAAATCAACTCGATTAAAAGAATTACACAATAAGTTCCTTTTTTTTCGTAGTTAAAAATAATTTATTACTTTTTTTTATATATAATTGTAATTTAATTTGTATAGCGAAGGTAATATTAAATTATATTATAGGTATGTATGACTATTTTTATACATGACTTGTCTGTATTGTCTTTATTCACATAACAACAAATGAAGGATGTATATACTATTCACAAGAATATTTTTCAATCAATAATTATTAAAAACAATTATCCTTTTCCAACAAATATAATAATAAATATAACATTCTTACATTAATTACATTGTGTCAAATACACTGAGTCATCAAGCCATAATTGTAAAAAAATTACAGCACGTAAAACTAAACTGACGTTACGCGTCAGAAGCGTTTAGCTCTCTTAACTGGTACACACATAAAGACGTTGCAAATTTTACTCCCAACTAAAGCTACCAGAGAAGATTTACATATAACACAGGAACCAAACAAACAATACATTCCAAGCGTTTGCAAACGAAATATCAGCCCGTATTCTCCCCAAAAGCTACGTAAAATAAAAGCATGTTGTTTCGTAAAAACTAGATTGCAGTGACAGCGAGAAATGTTTCTGTGCACCTGGTTTCCAGCAAGATAGAACAATAGATGCTAGTTCTCGGTCATTTGTAAGTGTCCACGACGGATTACGTTATAGAAATGTTTGACAAATACTTTACACTTCTTGCTGTCTGAATGCGCTTTTATAATTTAATTAATTTAACGCTATGTTAAAAGTAACTGTCTGTAAATCTTTCTGCTGAGCTAAAGCTTTTAAACCGTTAAAAGAGGATTGGAGTTTATTCTGCGCTGCTGCAAGTTTGGTGAGTGTGACGAGATTGAATCCACAATCTTCGGTTAAAATTCACGTGTTCTTACCACTGGACCATATCGCCTTATTATTTTAATAATTCTAAATTTCACGTTCACATATTCGCTTTGTTGAATGCTCATGTAAAATATCTACTGTGATTATAAGGTTATGTTATTACTACGTGTAAGTTTCTCAAACGTTTTGACAATTACTTTAGTTTATATTTTTGTTTGTGTGAACGTGGATTTATAGTTGGAAAATTGTATGCAATTTAAAAATATTACGAGAATTTATTGTTTGAAAAATGTTACAAAAGGATTTTCGGGTTCCTTGTTTCCCTTTGTCAAAACATTTTATTGCAAATCTCACAAAACATTTCTGCCGACAACATATATTACATACATGAATATATATATATATATTTTGTATGAATTTGACAATTAACTTGGTGGTAACATTTTTTGTAAACCCGTTTGGGTATGTACCACCCACTAATCCCGTAGATACCGCAAAAATTTCGAATTGTTAACTTTGAATTTAAAACCAGATTGAGCCAGTGTACCAATAGGCAGACAAGATATATCAAATTTCAATTCTCAAGGTTGGAGATGAAATATATAGAAATAGATAATTTGACAGTTTGTTTTAAAATGTTGCCATAAAAAAAATAAACTAATAAGAAAATCAAATACAATTAAAATAAAATTCAAACGCAATGGATTTAAGGGAATTTAATACGGTCAATAAAAATCTACATCCATCAAATCATTTTTGACGCAACCATAAAAGATTTATACGGTAACATTCCGGATGGGATATCCGACTCATTTAAATATGTATAAAGCAATAAACAACCGGTATTATTTTTAGGGTTCGTAACTTTGGCAGAGTATTAGGAGATATATATGGATTGAGAAGGTTTCGAGGCGAAATCTTATTGTGATACCGACCTTTTTTGTTTTTGTTGAAACAGATCTCATATAAGAAATATGAACAGAGAAAAGGGAAATATCAAGACTATAAAATTCATACAATCATATACACACCTAACATTATAAATGCGAAAGATATATTATATTTATTTACATAATAATTATGGCCTTAATTTAAATAATAAAAGCTATTATTAACATTTTAATACCTAGTCTTACTGGTGACATGAGGTACCCAGAGATCGGAATTGTGATTCAACGGAAAAATGCTGCTTTCTTGCCACCATTCCACGAGGTCATGATTCACAAAGTAACTATTTTTAATTTATATTTGTATATAATTCGAAAGTGACTATTTATGTGTTACGTTTACTTCTACAATCATGCATCGTGACACAAAAGGATATGGGGTAGGTACTTAACACCTGCCTACCCTCACACATGAGCGACGTTGTGAGCGAAAATATTCCAAGGAATAACAATAGATCTTGAGACTGATCGCTACAACGTCTGTATACTATTAAGCTATAAGCAATACCAACACGAGAGCCATGTTCAAAAGAAGATAAAGCAAACAAATTATGAAACAGGCTTTTAGAAGCTAATATGAGTAAAGAAGAACTTCTTTATTTGTCCGAATAATATTGATTCGAGTAAAATTCATATAATTGTATTTGCGACAATTAAATATGCCACAACGACATTCTGATGGGGCACGTTCCGATTCCGTGTAACATCAATGTGTTTGTTTATCCAACATTGAAAAAACAAGTTCCTTGTTTGTCCCGTTGGCGGCAAACAAACGAAATTGGTTTCGGTTAGAGGTAGATTACATAAGATCCAGGATATAAATATTTGTTATTTTCATTATGCTTGGAATTAAATTGCTTTTAGCGGGAAATATTGGTTACAGTTAGTGCTTCGATACTTTAAAGAAAATTATTTCCTCTAAAAGTATTTTTATATAGTATAGATGGATGGACGGGCAAATGTGCCACCTGATGGTAAGTTGTCACCACCGTCCATAGACCACTTACAACCAATGCGTTACCAACCTTGGGTTTTGTTATGCTTCTTGTGCCTGTGGTTACACTGGCTCACTCACCCTTCCGATTGGACCAAAACAATAATAAGTATTGTTATACCCAGACAAGCTTGCACAAAACCCTACCAAGTATTATAAAGGAGTCCAATATTAATCTCTATAACATAATATATTTCTATACTAATTTCGAGTAAGATGCTTTCAGTTCAGTGGTGTGATGTTTTCTCCTGACCGATTCGGCCATAGCTGTATTAGAAGGGAGCTAGCCAACTGTGCGATATAATACAATATTTCCAGAAAAGGTTTAAACGCAGGGTATTGTTTGAGGCGAAACTCGAACTTGAAACTTCCGGAACTGAATTCTTGATAAACGATTCAATAGACCAACGAGATATGAATATCAATAATGTTAGATTGTCTTCTGAGCTCAGAGAACTTCCGTAATACTTTAATATAGAAAAATACAACACTATCATCCTTTTATCTTTATCATGCATGGATAAAAAGAAAAACAATTTCTCCTCTCATAAAATGCATTCGAGATAAAATGGTAAGATTGCTATCGACTCAATTTATCGTTACCGTGCAAGCTATAATCGTTCCTATGTAAAAATAATAAGGTAGTTAATCGCTTGAACTTGATATCACTATCTCGTTTACAGTAACTTGACCAAAATTTTTCTTTCTCCGTGTATAAAAATGTGCTTCTGAGAGTGGATAAATGTTTTCACTTAAATTTGCGATGCAAAATATACCTAAAATAGTAAAATAAGTAGCAACATGTAAATGAGCTACTGGGATTAGGCCTCCTCTATGTTTGAGGAGGTTTGGAACTGATGTATTTCAGCACAAGAAAAATTAAGAAGATCTATAAAGTAGTGTCTGACCCGATTTACACCACTGGACCATCTCGATTATACAATATTAAATTTAACTTTGCCGATTAATAAATTCAAATCATTTGTTAAAAATACATTAATAAATAAGACATATTATTCAACACAAAATTAAATAGATGATAAAAAGGCGTGGAGCTAATACTTATTGACTCCCAGGCAGGATATATTATTTATAAATAATTGTATTTAACCAATATGATTTTTTAATTTAAATATTGGAAAAGAATAACTACTGAGTTTCTCGCCGGTTCTTTTACTTAATATAGTTTTGTAAAACGACAATTCAAAAGTACTTGAATAAAGTATTTTTTTTTTATTTTGAATTTGAATAGTAAGTAGTTAGTATTGTAAGTTTAGTATGTTATAAATGTGTTTGTCTTTTCAAGCGAGAGGAAACCACGTAACTTGATTGGGTAACCATTATTCTGTTAGTATATTATTTTATTTTATTTTATCAATACTAATATTATTAATAATATAATCTATTTGAGTAATCTCCGGAACGAACGATTCAATTTTAAATTTTAGTGCTATAGGTTATGAATTACATCGATATCATTATTAATAAATTGTGCGTGCGAAGTCAGGGCGGGACGCTAGTGAGAAATATAATTTGTAAATTAAACCGGCTTTTAAATATGTATATGAATACATAATTTAAGCGTTTTTTTTTTATTTACGGGAGAACATTTGTGCTGTAAAAAGCCTCTTAAAATGCAAACTCGATTTAAACTGTATTCGGGATTTTTCTTACTTATAGTAATATTTTATCTCCAGCACTCCATTGCACGAGGCTATAAATGAATTGTTTATGGCGGTGTAATATACCTAAATTTGCATGGGTTGATTTGATCAGATATACTTTTGGTTATTTTTTTATTTAATATATTCAAAAATTACTTTCGTTTTTTTTTTTTTTAAAACATCAGTTTTAAGTCCTGAATATTTATATGATACCATTCAATTTAAATTATGCAAGTGTAAGGTATAATTAGTTTTTATACATATTTTATGTATATTTATAAAATCATAATAATTTATTTTACCACCATACACATTTGGTAGTGTTGTGTTCAAGTTCAAGTACAAGTGAGCCAGTGTAACTACAGGCACACGGAACTTAACACTTTAGTTCCCGAGGTTGGTGACGTATTGGCGATAAACTTCAGGCAATATTAAGCAGATATTTCTTACAGTGCCATAGAGCGGTGTTGACCACTTAAAATCAGCTGGCCCATTTGCCAATCTACCAAATAAAACCATATACTATTGTAAGTGTGATATTTTCTTAAATATAAAAATATTATACTAATTTCATTAAATTCTCACGTGATGTCGACTTCAATCATAATTAAACATTTTAAACAAGTCATATACAATAGAAAAAAACCAACTTGTTGACGCAAAGGCTAAACAAACTTCGCATTTAGAGCGCGAAAAACAAAACGAACAGTGACGTTATGCCTAATTTAAAAAAGCAACGACATTGTCTATGGTTATATTCAAATGAAAAGCAAAAATAACACAGGCGTCTCATCCCTGTAACCTCGTGGAATAACGTAATGACAGCCCTAACACGACAATTCCATTCACACAGGGCTGTCACTCATTAGCATATGTACATAAAGAGACTCGCTCATTGGCCGAGGGCACCCGCCATGTTTGAATTGCAGACATTTTGTGACGCCATTTTTATTAATTAAAAACTCCGCGCTTTTTTTTCTACACAATTGTTTTTAAAGTTACCTTAATGTTTGCTCGGATTTAATGTTGCAATTTTGCGAGAACCGGCGTTTTTAATCGCCATTGCTTGTTTAGTAAAGAGGTCGCGAGTTCCAGATGTTCGCTTCGTGTGAAAACTGACTGCTTGTCCCAAATAAAGTTAACGAAATTTATAATTAATAAACAAATTAATATATATGTAAATTAGCTATTGTATAGAATCTTAGGCTGCACGAAAGAAAAACGTTTTTACAGTTAAGCATTTGTAATTACTAAAAAAAATGCCTGATTCATACATAAAAAACGGCTTAAAACGACTTCTGTGGGGTGCACACGACATTGTAAGAAATATTAACCTATTCTTACTCGGATCATGGACACCAACATGTTGCGTCCCAGGTGCCTATAATTGCAGTAGACCATTGACCCTTTGTACCCTTCCTTGCTGTAGGTTCTAAGTATAATGGTTGTTGCTCAAATGATTTTGTAATATATTGCACAATAAAAACACACACAGATTATAAAGCAATGTATTCATTCCATACAGCCAACATGTCTTCAAAGAAGTTAAACTAAACCCTGAAGATATGTAAATGCAACTAAATGAAGTATTCTAGATTCGTTCTGTATCCGCAAGACCTAGTCGACGAGAAAGCTTCTTTCAAGTAAATAAAAATACGAATATATTGAATACCCGAGGGATGGCCAATAACTCCTGGGTTTGAAGATTTACGTATGGTAATGTTATGTTCGAATGTCGATATCGATTCCTTTGAACATCACTATTCATTAATATCATCATGTACTGTTTTAAATATTGAAGTATAAATGCAATTTTTTTTTTATTTATCTTCTATTATTTAATTTATTTAAACTCTTAATTAAAATTATTCGGGTAAAACCTTTTTTTCTAAAACTGCTATATAATAGCGATTAGTAACTGACATACTTAATTTAAACCGAAATAAATATTACATCAATAAATAAATACAAAATAATATATATAGAAAATGTTAAATAATATTATTTACGTATTACGAACGTCTAGTAATCTTCATACATTATCAATGTAATTGTGACACGAATATCCCCCCACTTTACAATTTTCTATCGATAAAAATGCTAATACACATCCCTCGCTTAGGGCACAGAATGATTGCATTGCCTCGGCACTCGTCTTGGGACCGTAAGTAGATTTTAGTACAGGTTACCTTAACACACACATCCTTATCACGAGGGGTTAAAGTCGAAAATCCAACTGAACAACTCTTTGTGGCCACCGGCAAAGTACAATGCTTTCCTCTCGACTTTATCTAAATTTTTCTATTTAAAATGCTAAATTTTTGGTTAAATTTGTAGTGTTTGAATCGAGTGATCTATGATTTGTACGTGTTTGTAGTTTTGTAATAATATTTTATTTATATATGTAGAAATAACGTTTGCATAACGTAACGATATCTACAAGTTTATGGTTAGGAAAAGAGCCTCTATGCCTAAGTGTCCTTAAGGGAAAGATATCTATTGTGGTAAAGAATACAGAGCGTAAATCATCACACTAAAATGCTTTGGATTAGTGGAGATAAATGCCTCGGAATACACTTTTATATAACTTGGTTTTCTGACTAAGTTTCCCTTGGCAAATGTAAATTGAAAAATATATTTAGTATCTGATAAATCTATGTAGACCTAAGTTGTGTTCAAATCCGCGATTATGTCTTCATTACAACCATTTCGAATTTTTCGACCCTAAATAATATGTCAGTAAATTATTTTATTTTACAATCACAATAGATATGAAGGAACAATATATATTTTTTTATTTTTAATCAAAATTTTAAATTTAGGTTTATATCAGGATTTTTTTATGAACAATATATGATTATATAGAATAGTAATTTTTGTATATGGCAACACGTATCTTTGTAATCAGGTGTAACACCTACCTAAACAAGGGGCTTCGTTCAACCTCAACCCGGTATTAAGCAAGGATTACCCGATAAGACGTATCCAAACTTATGATAATTCGGTCCTTTTTACCCTCAACATTATACAAACGTATATAAACCTTATTATAATATATAAAAGGACCTTAATCCCTTAAAACGTTACCGAAATTGTGCCTACTGTACTGAGATTCTAACTCGATTTTGGGAATAAAATTTTAAAGGTACGATACGGGTTTTTGTATTGTTTTCGTGTAACGATTCTGGTAGTACTTAAGTTGATATATAGCACAAGTTGAGGGATAAGCATACCTTTATTGCTTTAGAACCCTTTTTATGGTACAGTTTTTAAATGTGGCAATACTGATTATTGCCTATAGGTTCGAACAATTCACTATGGAAAGTTTTTTCTTATTTATTTTATATTTACAGAGAATTTCATAGTTTTGAGCTCAACATAGCATAAATAATAAAAAGAAAATAAATTAATACATAATTCTAAATTCAATAATAATATTCAACATAGTTTCTTAGAACGAACTTGAATAATTCGAAATGAAAAACGCGTCGTTCTAATTTCAAAGATATATTTTTGGAAAACCTAATTATTGCCATATTAAAAAAATACGTTGCCATATAAATAATTTATAGTGAAACAATTTTAATGGAATTATATTTTGTAACGTTAAATTAGTTATAACAATACATATCAAATGACAACATTAAAACGAGTTTTAATATTTCGTTGTTATCTCGAATTCCGATCAAAATGGCGTCTCATAGATTTACGGTCAATTGTATGTATATCCCTCGAGTCGAAGCTAGAGGATTACTTTAATACTTTAGGGGATTATGGAACACAAAGACGGATGAACGGGTTTTGAGTGATAGATTCAGTTTACCGTTATATTGACATTTATTGTGTATAGCGTCGATTCTGACAGAAGCATATTTTTGTGAAAGTAATCGTATCCATAAATATCTTATTCGGAATTGTATTAAACATTAAATGTCTAATATATCATAATAAACATTTTAGTAATTAAAAATAAATTTATATAAATTATTTTTATATATTATAAATTACTTACGAATTAATTACGTTAACCTAAATTGGAGCAGCGTGGTGGAATATGCTCCAAAACATTCTCCTCAAAGGGAGGCCTTAGCCCAGCAGTGGGAAATTTACAGGGTATTGATGTAATTACGTTAAGGACTTAGTTAAGTATCTGTACTGTTACTCTTTCACGGCTGAATAAATGAACCGAATTGGATTATATTTGGCATGAAGTGAGTTTAGAACCCCGAGGAAAGACATAGAATACTTTTTGATACCTAAAACCCGACGACTAATACTAAAAACGTGAGCGAAGCCGCCGGCAATAACAAGTAAACAAATATAAAAAAAAGCTGGTGTACAAATCATGACCGCGTGGAATGGTGGCAAGAATGCTCGCAGCATTCCACAGTTCAATCGCTTTTCCGATTGTTTGAGTGAAGAAGAAAAAGGTACTAATAAAACAAAGTATTTTTATAACTTATTGCTATAAGACACACTTTTCATAATATACATTGATGGTGATATATATAAACTATACCTATTAAGCGACATTAGTACTACGTATTATAAAACAAGGTCGCCTCGTCTGTATGTATTAAAACATTTATTCGTTTATTTTTCTCATAATTAAGTAAGAAACATAGAAGCTTGAACATATATTAAAATCAACGACGACTGACGAGAATTGTAATGAAAGGCAACAGTGTTGGAATGCTCTTACAACAACTCTGAAACATGGAAAAGTATAGCATCGGAGCTGTTGAAATACACAATGACATTTTTTTGGTTTTTTTTAGAACGCGATAAATTAAATAAGTAAGAAAATTAAAAAAAAAAAAAAAGAGTTTTATCAAGTAGGCTTTTATAAGCTTCATTTTACAGTAATGTCAAATGTAAAGTTACCACCGGATCGAGATGTAGAGTCAACCGAAAAACTGACAAGAAATTTAGAAGTTCGAAGACGAACAATGTCAAAAAAACACGAGTGCTATTAAATAAAATTCATAAACCGAAAAATTCCATACAAAGTATATTTAAAGCAACGTTTCAGCAACTCCCTAATTTCCTTTGATTGTATGTTTCACCCTTGACCTATCATTTGTTATTATTAACCATAACTCACGATAAAATCGAAAAACGTTCGAACTAGCCTCGAATGCGGAACAAAATTATGCGTTAATGTCTTATCATTAAGGATTAATTTCCTAGGAAATATTCCGAGTTATAAGACGTTTTCGGAGGTCGTTACGTTGTTGGTGGTCTAATTTAATGCTAACAAAATGTTAGGATTGCGTGATACAAGCTACTTTTGTGGTTTTGCATATATTACCCTTTTGGTATGCATAATGCTTGTTTGTAAGTTTCTGAGGCGAAATACTTCTGTCATTGCATATCATGTTTGTTAAGTTATAATCAAAAATTACATAATATCAAGGCACTGACTTATTAGAGCGGTTTTGTTGTGTAAAAGAGGCAATGAATAATTCCCACATGAAAATAATATCACGAAAAGAATACGTACATCTCTTAGGTCCTATCAATTTCCTCGAAGGCATGAATGTTAAAATCTATGAGACTCGATTTTTTTTATCACTAATGTCCTTCCAATTTTAAACATAGTATCCGAAATTTTCATATATATTTTTTTTTTCATATAGAGGCTAAATGGACCACCGCTCATAGACCAATGTCTATGTATGGAAATTTTTAACCATTCCGTACAACGCCAATGCGCCACCAACCTTGGGAGCTAAGATGTTAAGTCCCGTGCCTGTAGTTCCACTGGCTCATTCACCTTTCAAACCAGAGCACAACTATACTGAGTATTGCTTGCGAGGGTGGTACTTAGCCAGACGGTCTTGTACCCTACCACCAAGTTATAATGTTGTAAAAGAAACCTATAGCTGAGAGATAAACACCAGTCGCACCTTTGTATGTACGTGTTATATAACAGATTATATAAACTGTAACTTTCTCTTTCTATCTTGTAAATAAATAAACTTAGCTGTTATTTATTGTAAAGAATTTACATATTCTATAAAAGATAAATCTGTAATCGATAATAAGTTATTTCAATAAAATAGCACTTTCGTTTATTATGTAATAAAACCTCGGTACAAATTTTTTTTATATACTTTTATGAAATATATATATATTTTATGTGATATGATTAAAATTATATCTTTATTGTTTTTTTCAACAGTAAAAAATTTACAATTAACTACTTTAATAACACTACTGAGCCAAGTCTCCTCTTTTCTGAGTGATTTTGGATTTAATACCACGCTGTTTTATTGGATTGTTGGCTACGCATTTGACAGATTCGATTCATACAGGTTTCCTCACATAATTTTCCTATGAGAAACTTCACCGAATTCGAACTCGCAATCTTCATTTAAGAGTCACATGTTCGAACCACTGAGCCATCTCGGCTCCATTAATTAATAAAACGAATACTCTGCTTTATTACTTACATATACATTCAATGAATGTTTTCTTGTGTCTCAATTGGAACTTTGTAAAATTATTAAAATGTCCTTTTTAGTGGACTCACCACTAAAAAGGACATTTTAATACTATCACAATTTGACAAGCAGTTTATGTAATGACATTAGTTATTCAATAGACGAAACTAAATTACTCATTGTAATCTCGAAAAGGACTTATTTCTGTTAATATTACCCTTTCTTAGTAAGTAATACGCGTAATCGTCAAACATGATCCGAAGTGTCTTTGTTTGAGTTAGAAGCGACAGCGTTTTATTAAGTGTTTTATTCAGGGTCTAATAGATATCCGCTATTTAATATTGTGCTGGGACAAGTTTCAAACTTAATTAACAGAATAGGCTTTTTGGAACAGCGTCGTCTGCCTTTAACATCATTTTAAATACTATATATACACATATTTATGATATATGTAATCGATTGTTTAAAATTTATAACAAATAGATGAACACTTTCGACTTCCAAGATCTGAACTGCCATTGAATATTTTGACAGGAAACCAGAATCACTTTTAGTATTCCAATGAGGTAATTGAACCCAGAACATCGGGATTTGCATCCTTATAAGCTATTAGATCAACGAGCCTCCAGGTATACAAGACTAATCAGGAAATATTTTAAATAATATATAGCGTATGTGTAAAATTTTATGATATATGTTAAATATATTTATGGCAACACAATTAAAAACAAATCAAATATATTTATCAGTTTCATTATAGGTTTTTAACTTGGACCATAGACTAGAATTTGCATATAAGTTTTACTTAGTCTTACCGTTGATAGTAAGTTCAACTTATATCAGAACAGAACACACTATTTTAGTTCAAGTTAACTTATTCTTAAGTTATTTTCACTAACTTTAATCCTGTCAACAGCGAAACAGATTCTTTAGCTTAGTTTAATTACATCTGAAACGCTAATACTATCGTTTCTTTTTAAAATGATAGCAACATCAATTTAGAAACATTTTTAATATTAGTAAAGCTTGTGTAATCGAACCAGCGAATTTTTACATTCCTAGGCCCGTACGCCATTGCGCTATTGAGTCTTATGTAACAGTAGAAATTTCTTGAGAATAACAAAACACTATTTTATAATTATGTAAGATATTTTATTTTTAGGTGCATATTATATATATATATATATAGCTGTATGTCTGCTATAATGGTAGTTTTAAAAAGGTTCCTGGGTCTCCCCCAGTATTCGATTATCTTCCGATAATTACAATCCGTCAAAAAAGTGAGATTTTTTTTTTCGATTTCGAAGTATTTATAAAAATAACAAAATATCGAGTTAAATAAATACTGTCGTATAAAATGATTATAATTTACTTTTTTGTAATTATGTTATAATTAAGCAATGTTTAAGATTAAAAAGTTTGACGAATTTTATTTCACTTTGAAAGCGATCAAACATTACGAAAACATTAACTTTGGCTGAGAACAAAAATATTCCGACGTCTAATAACTTTATAACGAATTTTTAAGACGATCTCTGCTTAGCGAAACCAAGCGATATTAAATATAAAAAAATTGTCACGTAATTCATATTATTAATAATTCTAGTAATTAGTAATAACAATTAACAATAATAATACGGTAGTTATTATATGCAAATTGCACATTAATTATAAACAGACACACAAATAGTTTTAAGATTTAACAGACTTCAGATACGCATTTTCATGTATACTAAGACGATTCAAAGTACCGTACAGTAGTGTCCGGATTCGAACTCATGACGTCATAATCTGAAGCGGAACAGGTTAGCTGCTGACTTGATAGAAATGTATTGAACTTCTTATTATTCATTAGTAATAAACGAGAAGACATATGATAATGCTTTATTGAATTAAAAAATACTAAACCAATTTACATGAAACTTATAATAGTATGTACATATATATATATAAGTAGTTACACTTTGTATTTGCACCCGCTTTAAATTTAGACTACGGACGTGACTATGGACGGGCAAATGGGCCACCTGATGGTAAGTGGTCAACGACCATTACATAGACAATGTTGCTGTAAGAAATATTAATGATTACTTGCATCGCGAATGTGCCACCAACCTGAGAACTAAGATGTCCGTAGTTACACTGGCTCACTCAATCTTTAAGCCGGAACACGATAATACCGTTTTTTGCGGTAGAACATCTAATGAGTAGATGGTACCTACTTAGACAGGTTTGCACAAATCCCTTCCACAAATTTTCATCATCTTGTAATAAATATTAAATTACGTACTTTCATAATAGACAAAAGAACTATGTATAAATTGTCAGTTGTTGTCAAAGTTAATACGAAAATAAATTCTTTAAGCACGAAATAGTGTAATAATTCTGTCTGCGCTGGACCAAAGAGAAATGTAGCCTAAATCTTAGGCGCCTTAGATAAGACCTAGGTCAGCTTTGAACATTTAGACGTTAACTCGAGATGTAATCAGCGTCCTTGCTGAGTTTTATGCGAATAATAAAATATATATATTTGTAACGAAATGAATAATTTCTAGAACCACTAAGATGGAGTCCGTATATGACAATATAACTTTGTTATGTTCAATGAATCCAAAACAAACAATACCTTGCTAATGACATTTCAATCCGGATACTTTCATTGTCTGTTACCTGGAAAGATAAAATAATTTATTAAATACTAGAAATGATGAAGACAAATTGATTATTAATGCCGAGATGGCCCAGTGGTTAGAACGCGTGCATCTTAACCGATGATTTCGGGTTCAAACCCAGACAGGCACTACTGAATTTTCATGTGCTAAATTTGTGTTTATAATTCATCTCGTGCTCGGCGGTGAAGGAAAACATCGTGAGGAAACCTGCATGTGTCTAATGTCAACGAAATTCTGCGACATTTGTATTCCACCAACCCGCATTGGAGCAGCGTGGTGGAATATGCTCCAACCCTTCTCCCCAATGGGAGAAGGCCTTAGCCCAGCAGTGGGAAAATTTACAGGCTGCTAATGTCATGTAATGTATGTAATTAGTTTAATCTTGGAAAAAACTCATTGTTTCTAAACGATGTGAAAAAAATTCAATAGACTAGATCCAATTAATTAGCATGAAATTTCGTTCATTGCATTTATACAACGGATAATTTTACTAATATGAACCTTAAGAACATTGGAGGATTGCTTGACGTTTCGGGAAGACTACGGATCTTATCGTGGAGCGGACGCGTTGCGGCGCTAACCGAAACACGACGAATATTCGATAAATAACTAAAACGAAATAGCTACTTGACGTATATTTAGAGTTTATGCATAGCATTGCTACGTTATTTCTTGTCCATGACGTAATTATGACGTATGACCTATTTCTGTTCTAAGCTACGTGTATCGTGCTGTACCGCATTTTAAAGTCAGCTGGTGTAACGAACTTTTCTCCTTCGCTCGTGTTCATCAACCAAAAAAGTGCTTTCACACACCAGTAAGAGTCAGACAGTCAGTATAAAGACTCGCTCGTTATTGGTCTTAATACAGTCCAATAAGATATCGCGAGTACATCACTAAAAATAATATTGCACAGATAACATCCAATCACGTGCACGCGTTTCAAATATGGTAAGATAACCGAAAAACTATTTATCAATTACTCTCATGAAAATTACCATAAAGTATGCAGCGCTCGAGACGCATGTTGATAATATCAAACGATATTATCGGACATGTGCATGTAAAACCCTTTTTCATGCATATTCATCACGTAACTTTCTTTAACGAATGTTCCGCGTTACATACCGATGTTTAAAAGCCGTCTTGTCTGCGGCCGCCCTAATTGTACGTAATTACATGTCATTCGTGCCGCATATGGGTCGTTAATTAAAAACAAAATGCAAACAACGCAAACATCAAAGAGGACAAATAATTAAAAATAAGTAATAAGGGACGTGCATTGAACAAATATTGACAAGGGTTTGTATTTCCAATGTAATGGTAGATACCCGCCGGACTCAGACCGCTCACTGGTATTATAAATTGGAACGTATGTTTGTTACAGATTCGCCCTAAAACTACTGAATATAAAATGGTTCTCTTCTCTCTACCTATTTCTCCACTTATCTGTTTTCGTTCTAAATTTCTAACACCAAAGGTTGTCTGTGAGAGATCGCTGTAAGCGATAAGACCGCCTTTGCGTATTATTTATCTAATTTTTTTTTTGTTTCTCTTATGTTGTGCAATAAAGTATTTTAAAATAAATAAAATATATTCGAATTAAATGTAGTTATGTAGTTTTTCCTAAGATTATCCCAAACATGGAATATTAACTTTTTTTAATGGTTACCACTGCGTATAAACATTGGCGCGGTGAGATATTTCAACCATCCCTTATACACCGATGCGCCACCAACCTTGAGAACTAATCTGTTGCTATGTCCCTTGTGCCTGTACACACTGGCTCACTCACAATTTAATAACAATAATACGTATTGCTGCTTGGCGTTGGATACATTCCAACGCCAAGCAGGAATACGTATCACGAGTTTACGAGTAAGTGGAACTTACCCAGACAGGTAAGTACAAAGCCCTCCAAGTAAATGTTAAACTATTATTAATACATTTTTAGGCAATGATCTATGAAGCATGCATAATGATTTAATATACCCTTGAAAAGTTTCAATAGCATTAGGGGAACTATGATTAATAGTTATAGTATACAAACAAATAAAAAAAATGTATAAAAGTTATGACAATTAAAAAGGAAAGTGTTTTCTTTGTGTATAAACTTAATTTTCGTCTAATGTTAATAGATTTATATGAGAAGAGGTTATCAATAAGGTATAAAAACTTATTTTTATTTGTTATCCTTTAAATGTGATATTTTTAAGGTTATAAAATATTAATAAGTAATTGTTATCTGAATGCATAGATTAATAGAATTTAAATAAATAAATAAATATAATTTAATTTCACTTTATTTTAATATTAAACCCAAAAAAAATAATCTCAAAAGGTCTAAAAGTCAACGAGATAGTACGGGGCCTTTGTAAAAAAGTGGTCTCCGTTGTCTGTAAGCAAGTTATTGTTTCAGAAATGTCTCGAGTTTCTAAAGTAAATTATTTGTTAGCGATTTTTTTCAACCAAGACAGAAGTAACAAAAAAAGGTTATTAAAACCTGACGCGTGCCATATTCGCCTATAATAACCCCAATGCACTATCATTAAATTCATGAGGCCTTTAATCCGAAAAGAAATCCACCAGAATCCGAAATCGAGGGTCTTTTGAAGAACTTCAAAGTTAAATAACCCCTACGTAAGGTTGACTCAATTCACCTCCGGAAAAAACATTGAACTCTATGACCTTGACAATAAAACACACATTCCGAAAGCGTCATCTACAATCCTAGAAACAAATGTTCAGCCGTTGAGAACTAATCTGTTGCTATGTCCCTTGTGCCTGTACACACTGGCTCACTCACAATTTAATAACAATAATACGTATTGCTGCTTGGCGTTGGATACATTCCAACGCCAAGCAGGAATACGTATCACGAGTTTACGAGTAAGTGGAACTTACCCAGACAGGTAAGTACAAAGCCCTCCAAGTAAATGTTAAACTATTATTAATACATTTTTAGGCAATGATCTATGAAGCATGCATAATGATTTAATATACCCTTGAAAAGTTTCAATAGCATTAGGGGAACTATGATTAATAGTTATAGTATACAAACAAATAAAAAAAATGTATAAAAGTTATGACAATTAAAAAGGAAAGTGTTTTCTTTGTGTATAAACTTAATTTTCGTCTAATGTTAATAGATTTATATGAGAAGAGGTTATCAATAAGGTATAAAAACTTATTTTTATTTGTTATCCTTTAAATGTGATATTTTTAAGGTTATAAAATATTAATAAGTAATTGTTATCTGAATGCATAGATTAATAGAATTTAAATAAATAAATAAATATAATTTAATTTCACTTTATTTTAATATTAAACCCAAAAAAAATAATCTCAAAAGGTCTAAAAGTCAACGAGATAGTACGGGGCCTTTGTAAAAAAGTGGTCTCCGTTGTCTGTAAGCAAGTTATTGTTTCAGAAATGTCTCGAGTTTCTAAAGTAAATTATTTGTTAGCGATTTTTTTCAACCAAGACAGAAGTAACAAAAAAAGGTTATTAAAACCTGACGCGTGCCATATTCGCCTATAATAACCCCAATGCACTATCATTAAATTCATGAGGCCTTTAATCCGAAAAGAAATCCACCAGAATCCGAAATCGAGGGTCTTTTGAAGAACTTCAAAGTTAAATAACCCCTACGTAAGGTTGACTCAATTCACCTCCGGAAAAAACATTGAACTCTATGACCTTGACAATAAAACACACATTCCGAAAGCGTCATCTACAATCCTAGAAACAAATGTTCAGCCGTGCAATTTAGACTGTATTTCCGGCAACACGAGTTACATTTTAAGTTAACAAATATTTAAATTTATTCATTGAACAATACAATCTAAAATGAACTTTAAAGTATCCCATTTAGGTGCGAATTGAAACGGCGCGCGTGTCGCGCTCCGTCAGGGGTGCTCAACCACGCCGCGATTTTTCAACGCGGCCCGCTGAATGACGTCTGTATATTTTACTAGTTAAGTGACAGATGGATAAGGGCTGCAAACTATTTATTGTGCCATTACAGTTTGGTTGCCAAATGCCGTTGTGAGAGCTTGGGGTTGACAGTTGAAAATTGCGCTCTTACCCAAACGACCGGTGCTTTGTGTTGCAGATTATTATGCTATTGTATAAATGTGTATCTATTTGAAAAGTTATCGGGCCGCGTTATTGTCGTTTTATTTGTTACGTATTGACGGCCAATAAAACGGACCGAAAAGCAATTTGTTTTTATTGTCTCAGCCCTGGTATAAATTTCAATCTATTTATGATGGTTATAAATAAAAAATGTTGCTTCTGTGTAGACGGATGGTGAAGTTTTTAATTTTCCGAAATTTCCGTAAAATTGGGCGATGTAAAATTTTCCGACGAAATTGGGTCACGATATCGGTTGAGTTCAAGGAGCAAATTATAAAGCTATGTAGCTCGCTCAAGACAAAACCATCGGGATTTAAATAATATTAAGGAGTTAGCTCATCAATAGAATTGTCAATCATTGAAAATAAACAGTCATTCAAGCCGTTGTATTAAACTGTAAAAGTTCTCGATTCTAATTACACTTCTGAACATTTTAATAGCACCAGTACAATTTCTTATGCTGATTAGAGTTCTAGATATCTAGATTCAGATCTAACAGAATACTAGTTCTAACATAGTGACTTGCATCACGACTTTCCCAATCGTGACGGTAGAACCAGTATCACATTCCAAACCGGTAATAGCTCTTTAAATTATTAATTGACAATTTCTTTATCTATTATTGTTATTATGTTCGTAATTACTGGACCAATGCCTAAACTACTGTCAGATATATGTGGAGTTTTGATGAAAATACATCCTAACCAATTTCTAAAGATAGATACGACGATAAAAACCCATGAAGGTTTTGAGCTATCAACTGCGGATGTTAAAGTTTGGCAGCCAATGTGCCAAACATTCACCAATTGCTCGCATGGAATATATCGTCATTAAACACTAAGCCATAAGTACTTCGTTCCCCCTCCACGACAATTGACTCATCGCCAGTTATTCCGAATTGACAGTCATGATAGTTAAGTGGTGGTTACGGTGCCTATAAATTTTACACCATTTAATAAATGTCACCTCGCCATGCGGGCTTGTCATATTTTATGTATATCTTCATATAAAGTCTCCAAATGCGGTAAAGATTCTATTCGAATTTATTATCTATCTCTGAAAATGTTAAATTGATGGCCTTTTTGTACTGTTCATGAATTTTTGAATAATTTATATATAATACACTCTTTCGTTCTATGTCTCTTCATTTTGCATTTCTGAAATCTGATTTAGATTGAATGTGATAATAATCACATGGCTGGAAAGATTTCCAACTCAGATGCGTTGTAAAATAACTGCTAAAGTTAGGCAATCTCACGTCTAAATTCTACGACGATGTTTTCAGCTTACTACTGAATTATACAATATTACAAACCAGAATCTAAATTATTTTATCATTAGGAATTGCGTTACTTTTATAAAGACGCCGGAATCCAATCGGTTCCATCAGTTAAAAATATACCTAAGCAGCCATAAAAAATGAGACTATAATATTACTTCTTAAAACAAAACTTATTAAAATTACACTTCAATATTTATTTATAGTGTTCACATTTTTTGGAGATATTTGTTAAATGGATCATTTATATTGAATTAATGACATATGACTTTAATACTTTTCAAAAATTATAAAGAGCTATGAAGATACAAATAACAATGAAATAAAAAAAAAACATTTTCACAAAATAATTTGTATAAAATGTTAACTGAAAATTATCTCATAGTACTAATATATTTCCCTCTTATAATAAAAAAAAAAAACTCGATAAAGGCAGTACATGCCTTAGCGATAGTGTCCTTTATGAATATTCAATTAAAATGACAATGTGAATATGTAGTAACTTAAAACTGTTAAAACGTTAGCTGAGGAAAGCTTTTTAGTTAAATTTAAAAATAAAATTCTATGACCATAGTATATCTAATGGGAAATTTAAAATTCAAAGTCTACAACTTTACCTTTAGACTAAAAAGACTAATGCACAAAATGTTCATGATAGTAAAATTTGTTTAATGCAAATAAAGGAGACAAAAAAAGCAAATCAAAGCAAAATCACCCCATTTATCCCTGAGTCTGTTCAAACAACGGTAAGCAAATTTCCCCTTTTGTAAACTAGAGTCAATGCACACTGAGGAACGTATTACTTAAGAATCACTTGGGTAAGATTCGTTTCTTAAGATTCGTAACCACATATACACTTAACGTCCTCTGTTTGGAATTTAGGCAGATGATTCAATTAATTCGTTAGCAAATATAGCAATTTAAATTGAACCTGAATTCATATTTGCTGCTACTTGTAATGTTAGTACATTAGAAGTTTTATTCTTCGATGCATTATTTATTAAGACATAATGCAGAATTTTTGTCAAATGTAGTAGCTATCAGCTCTAGTGATATACATTTTTTTTTCCTACTGAGTCTAATCAAGCTACATATAAAATATACTACTATCAATATATTTGCTCTTTCTTTTCTTGATCATCAACTCTTCAACCTATTGACAGTTTTGGTTTGTTTTTAAAATAGCCTCAGTTAGCGTTAGCCACGTTAAGTGAGACGCTCAATGCAAGCAACGCTTCCGAGGACATTTAGTGGTAGTGACAAAAAAACAAGCAAATTGCAACACGTTTTGGCGCTTTCTATAAGCCAAGTTTTTTTGTTTTATTGCTTACTTTGAGCACCATGCAACTAAGAGATCACTGATTTCACGTGTCTATACGCAGCTTTAGACCGGATCAATCGCTTATCCAGAAATCTTACTGATCAAAGGACTTAGAACGTTAGCGAAAGGAAATAAGTGTCAAAGCAGAGGAGTTAATTATTTCTTTAGCTATCAGTTCCAAGAGGCTGAACCACAAAGTCGTTACTATTGCGATATTGACAGTCATTAGTTTGTCTGTGACAGTCGCGTTAGACTGTCCCGTGTACTTCATTATTTCTAAGCCATTTAAGAGTTACGGAGTGAAAAGCCAGATAGGAAATCTCAAAAAAATCTATCTTGTAAATGATATAAATAAATCAGTTTTAAAGAATAGATCTCTTTAAAATCAACTTCATTTTGCTTTACGTTACAATGAAAAATCGTTTGCTGAAACTGAACTCGAGCAAAAACAGAAATTAGAACTGAAAATGATGAATGAGAAATTTTGTAATAGCTACCAATAAATACAACTGATACAGCAGAGACAAATGTACGACTGTCAAACAACAAAACGTAAACATTAATTTAAATACGATGACAGGCATTCTCATCAGGCCAGCACCGAGAAATTAAATCACGATATCTCCGGACCAAGTCTATTCATACGATTTCAAAACAACTAGTGTCCCATTCAAATTACCGGCCTACAATTAATCAAACTTTCCGAAGGAGTTTAAAGTGTGGAAGCCACTTGAAGATACTGTAGTACCCCGGCGTGGTTTAAACTTTAAATAAATTGTAAAAACATTCAAATTGCTTTCAAAATTTAGAATTTATAAAATATTATTAGTAACTAAATTTAATTATTCGAGCATTTCATTTAAAATATACGAAGAATCATTTTGAATACTAATCATTTATCTTCCGTGTTTATTTTAGTATTTTTTTTTGAAAACCAATATCGAACGTAACATTTAATTTCATTGAAGATATATATTACTTCAAAGTCAATTTAAATGGGACACGAGACATTACTATGTGTCCTGAATAAACATTCAGGACACATAGTAATGCTCATTTAAGGACTTTGAAATCAAATTAAAATCAAGTCATCCAACTGTAACGATAGAAGGCAAATCTTATGGTTGTCACCCTTCTGTGAACGTACGACCAATCAGGCGAACCGAACACCAAACGCATACAAATTAAAACAAACTTATTTAAACAAAGAACATGGACCTTAAATACTGGGAATAGATGTGAATTTAAATGAGCTCGATTGATATCTTTTAACTTGGCCGCTAACAAAGAATAAGAGTTTAGACTCGACATTGTTCATTTCGATAAGAATCTAAATGTATTGACCGGAGAGAAAAGTGTTCGGTTGAACGTTTTTGGGATATTTATGGTTTTCTCATTGACTGCGCATTTAAATGGTAATGATGAAATTAATGTTATATATTTGCGTCCAACCGATGCGCTATTGATAAAATATCTTATCTGGCTTTAACATTGTAAAAGATAAAAGTCGCCTTAGGGTCAAGTTTTAATTTTTATTGTACGTGTTTTCAAATCTGCATACAATGAACAATGCTGTGCTACCAGTAACGATGGAAGATGTGTGTTTATTTTTTAAATATAAATTGTTAATGTGTCTTTGTTACCAGTTTAATAGACAAAACAGAGGCGAATATTTAGCAGACTATCCTCGGACGAGTTCAATATTTAAAGAATTTAGTCTTTTTTTTAAATTCAATTCTAATTTATATATCATTATCACTTTATTTACACTTGATAATAAGTAAGATAAATATAATTATATTTCATTTGGTTTTAATTTAAATATATTCTAACCAAATATCAGTTGCGATTCATCATGTTTTGGATGAACTTAATAAATACTGACCCATACATGACTTTCATCTTAGTTCCCTTCTGTTGCAATCGAGTCTATGAAAATTCCGTCCCCTGGGATTTTGCATTATGAGGGTGTGTAGTTAAGCGTAGGGATATACGCTTCGTGCTTATGACTTTAATGTATCCAGATTTCAATAGAAATATTACCATTGGGCTCTTTGTTAGAAGACAGCGCATTATGTGGAAAGGGTTGGACAATGGAATGCATATGCAGGATGAAAAACTTTGTCTAAAGATTCTTTTTAATATTTGACTATAAATATGTCCGTGCATATTGTTATTTTGATGGATGGACTTGGATGTTTTTAATGACTTCGACCATTACCGATCTTTGATGATGAATTATTCAAAAATAAATCTGAACTCAGTAAATATTCTAAAGCCAACAAAATAATTCTATAATAAATACAAAGTCGCCACAAAAATTAATGAGTGCCCCGATTTCATTTTAAAATTTTGACAGAATTCTGAATTTTACATTAAAATGGGTCTAAAAACGAAACATGGGTTCACGGAGGGTACTAAAAGTCCTTTCCGGGCGCCATGTTTCAGTTAACTACGCACGTGAATTCGTTCGAATCTGCTTCCGGTTTGATATCGTGTAAATGGTCTGGTACAATGTGATCACTTGGTGCTATTGAAAAAAAAATTGCTTTTTTAATAATTCTTATTATTAACTAAACATTTCGTTACCAATATTTAAACACAGCTCTATCAAAAATATATTCCTGTACTTATTCGTTAAATACAAAGAAGGTTATATAGTAAAATATTGTAAGCGCAAAAACACCGTTAAATAACAACACAACACTTCGTTTCTTTAGAAGCTTTTAAGCAAAGTAGTTGAAACGAAAGGCGTTGAGGAACGAAAATTTATTTCATTTAAATCTACACAAATAGCCCTTGCCTCTACACCATCAATAAGCCTGTGAAGTAAACTACAAAGTAAAATCCAAGCAACTCGGTTAAATTAAAGTAACGATATACATTCGAAGATTAGCACATAGCCCGACAATAGTGAGATTTAACCACTTAGCATTAGATATTACTTTAAAGATCATCCACTATCTCCTAATGTAATGCTAATGCAAAGATCAATCTCGTCTACAATTCTGGAAGTCTAGACTTAGTGTCAGACGATGTGACTGATACAAATAAATCCTGAGAGTAATTTGAGGTTCAAGCGACTGGGATAGGATTGCATTACTGCTAAGTTAATACTAATGCACTTGGCTGTGATTTGAGTCGCATAACGAATTAACCTATTTCATGCTGGTCTCTTTGTAAATTAGGTATTACGTAACGAGGTCATGCTTTAGCAATTTCGATTATAGTTGTATTTTATGTGAGTTTATTGAAAAGTTATTTTTGATAACAAAATTATTGTGAATGATCTTATGTTAAATGATGTTTTGGTAACGCGTATTGTTGTTTTGATTAGAATTACTAAAGTTATTACCCCATCTAATAACAGTCGGTATAATCTGATGAACTTAAATAACAACAATCCAACGATAATCCTTATCGTGTGTTTGAATTACTGTTTACACCGCTTCGCACCTCTCAAACAAGAGTTCGTTGAACCTCCAACCCTCCACAATAGGGGCGGCAATGCTATTGTTCAGAGGTTTTGATATTTGTAAGGTGTTAAAATGTGTACAAAGCAATGTCTCCGTACAATTCCGACATTTGTATTGATATTAAAATCATATTTAATACAGTCTATTCATCTCATACTTGTAATAAAACTTCTTAGTAATAACAGTGACATTGTAATTTGAAGGGTCTTTTTGCATATATAGTCTGTAGTCCTCGTTGAATTTATATTATCATGATCTAGTACACGATACTGAATGTGTTGTTTTGGAAATTTATGCAAAGCGTTTTTCACTCAGACGCTATACTGAAGCTATTGGATATATAAGTGCCATCAAGAAGTACTAAGATCGTAAAAATTTAAATTTGCCCCTCCAGTCACCCTTATAAAGAAGCAAGTCAAACAAAATTATAATCATATCGTAAGGGAGACGTTTCTGAATAGCTCTGATTCGTAATGTATGTAAATTGTCACGCCTACAATTTCAAATTCTATATATTTGATTTATATGAACGTCTTTGATTCTACAAGTTTCGCTATTGCGTTACGATTCAATGTTCTTTGTGCTAATTTTACAGGGATTTGTAGGAACGAATTATGGTAACATTATTAAACTCCGAAACTCCATATTCGTGTGTGAGCAACCGTGTCGAGTGTTCCAATGCTTTCACGTCTTGAGTACAGAGATTCCTTTATTCTATTTATATCTATCTATTTATCTATTTAAGAAAACAACTTAAATAGATACTTGTCGGTAGAGTATAATTCGCCAAAAATGGTAATTCCATTATAACGTTATTCTTCAGTCTATCGAATTTTATTCCATCTTTTTCTTCGTCTAGATAATGCATAAGTTGAAATTCTTAGTAAAATAAACTTTATTGCGATTTTTACTTCACAAGGCATCTTACAAGTTCTTAAAGAGAAAGTAATCACAAGTCTCTGTCCAGTTTAAACCTTGATCGTATCTTGATTAAAGAAAGTTTAACGTAATCCCGGAGAAGTACCGAGTTCGGTTGGAGTTAGGTAGAATCTATTAACTTTAGTTTCAACCGCTCCAAAATGTTCGTATCTTATAAATAGTTAACGTTGGAATAATTAAAATATTACGTTACTGTAAAGAGTATCGAAATATTATCTATTGTTATAGCATATTAAAAAAAGCTATTTTTTTTTAAATAAGTCGGGTTTCTTTCGCATAAATTTGAGTGTTACCGTAATTGTATCTTATAGTAAGTTAGTTTGTTAAACGACTTAAAATAAGACCTCCAGTTCATCTGCATATACTTTTAACATATCTAATATTATTTTTGGAGCCGAGATGGCCCCTTGGTTAGAACGCGTGCATCTTAACCGATAATTTCGGGTTCAAACCCAGGCAGGCATCACTCAATTTTCATGTGCTTAATTTGTGTTTATAATTCATTTCGTGCTCGGCGGTGAAGGAAAAGATCGTGAGTAATGTGCCTAATTTCAACGAAATTCTGCCACATGTGTATTCCGCCAACCCGCATTAGAGCAGCGTGGTGGAATATTCTCCACTTCTCCTCAAAGGGAGAGGAGGCCTTTAGCCCAGCAGTAGGAAAATTTTCAGGCTGCTAATGCTAATGTAATATTATTTTGAGTATTTTTGAATTCAATGTCAACAGAAATATAGCAACAAGAATACTTTTATTGTTACATTCAGAAGTAACACAGCTGTTTTACTAGATAGTAAAATATGTATCGACTTAAAATTTAGCATTCATAAAATCGTCTGAATCGTCGCAAATACAAGGTAATTTTAAAAGGAAAAGTACTAAAATAAAGTCAGAATTTTTATTCGTTAACCGCTTGTTTTAAATAGACTATAAATATAGTCAATAAAAGGTACGATAACCTTAACAATATTTCTGGTACGTTATTAAATAACGTTACTATTTCAAATAAGCTAGTTACATAAAGAGTGGGTATTGATTCTAGCAATGGGCTCTTACTCTGTAATGATATACGGTAGCTGGTGTGCCTGGGGGTGCAATTACGTGTATAGGCAAATTTCCTCTGACCAACCGGTCAGCTCATTTCGACGCGAACGGTTATTGGTAGGGGCGTTAGCTGTTTCATTCTGATTTGCATGCTATGCGGTCAGTTTTGCTGCTATTGTTGATGTCATCATTGATTATAATTCAATTATTTGTATTGGCATTCACTGGAGATAGAAGAAGGCCCATTTGTTTAGGTATTATCTACTGAATGGTTATTTATGATTCTAGCGGCTTGGTGTTTATGTGGGTGTGGAAGCTGAGAGCATTTAGATGCTAGAGTTGCGGGTATTCACCGTGAATGACAATACAATATCAATGTTTTAGAAGAGCTCTCTGTGGTAGTCTAAATTCATATTAACAATGAATTTAGGCACAACGACCTCAAAACATCGCCTGTAATATCGATAGCTCTGATTTTAATACTCGCTTAAGAACCAATCTTATTCATTAATAGTGTAAGCCGATTTTTGTCCAAGTGATTATGGGACAAAAAAAATCGGTTTTAGTCTCATTTTGAACAGCTCCAGCCGTAGATGTGCAGAAAGCTAAAAAGTATTCTTAAATGCAATTTACAAAATTGTTACAATTCAACAAAGAATTAATTTTAGAGAGCGGAAAACAGTTACTGGCTGGTTAGAGAGCGGTACTACAGTTGTAAAAAAAAAACAAAATTAAAGTAAATTGATATCGAAGAACTCCAATTCTAACTGAACTAATGTGTACTATTTGACATTAAAGATTTCAACATTTTGGCGACAAATGTAGACGAGTAACTTGCAGTTTACAGTGAAATCAAATCAAAACAAAACCAGCAATAGGTTTCGACTTTATTTTGAATAAACGCGAAGTTTCGCGGGAGACACACTGGTAATTGTTATTGTCTTTTTATTTCAAACATCGAACGCTAAGCAGCGTGGTAGTGATCTGTCAGTTTTTACTGTTTGAAGGACTAAAGTCACAAAGTTCCTTCGCTCTACCGGTGACGAAGTCTCGAGTACACTTGAGTATCAACCCCATCCACTGCTCAGAGGAACACGGAGTTATCGTCAGTTGTTGTAATCTCAATAATCCTCAGAGATAATCTATTTATTAAAGATTCAAAATATTTCATCGAAATTTTAGGACGAAAGAATCTACGTTTGAATTTCAATTTGGAAATAATATATTATTTTTAATGAACGGTCATCCTTTTCAAGATAAAATGCTGGTACTGATCGTGGTGCAGGTTACCCACCCTATTTATTATTTTCGAAGCTATAATTTGAAAGAAAATAATGCTTCAAAGGGAATTTTTGTTAAAAATACTACAAGTACCGAAACAAATTTCGAGATGAGTTTTTAGTTGAATAACGATACAGCAAGTGACGTCGTCATAAATCAATATGACAAATACCACGCGTCAGAATCCATGATAAAAGCTTGTTTCTAATTCCGTATTCCAGGAATGGAATGTACGTACGCTGACATTCGACAAAATATTTGTCGCTAGTTGACGTAACGCGGACAGTTGCGTTTTCGATTATTAGAATGGGGAATTTCAATTAGAACCATTTAATGTTACAGTTTAACACCGTTTATTAAGAGGTATGAATTTTTGCTAACAACTGATTTGACAATATTTAGACGTTCACAAGGTTTATACTGTATCGTTATTATAAACGCGAAAGTGAGTTTGTTTACTTGTAACGTATTAACTACTAAAGCGATCATCTTGAAATTTTGCATACAAGTTTTTAAGCGATACATAAAAGACCATAGGGTACCTAATCCCTGCCCCCTTTCACGCGGTCAGAAAAATAAATGATTAATCATAATATATTATTTTATTATTAACTTAAAGGTACCCTTCGTAACTTAAAATCAATAAACGCAACCCTGGAAATTGGCGGCGACGTAGCGGCGGGTTTGAACTTCAATAAAGGTTAGGGTTGGCACGCGTTTAATAAACGTTGAATAATATTTTTCATAGCACACATGTATTCTTAAAAACGCATTTTTATTTAAATTTGTCTCATGAACTTGCAGAAGAATAAACTTTATTGAGTCGTAAAAAAAAAAAATAAAATTCCTTTATTTATTTACGGTAATGTATTATTCGCTTTGATAAAAGATTCTTTGCAAATATTTTATGTATATCATAGCTTTATTGTTTATTTTACTAGGAAGATATATTAAAAGAGGAATTGTTTTTTATGATACTTTTTTTTATTTTTTTTTTACTTTCTAAATTTAAATTTAATTATTAAATTTCAATAAAGGCAAACCCTAGTTCCTACATTATGACAGTATTGTATAGTGTACAGCGGTGAATTTGTTGCCAAATTGCTCGAATAGGTCCGACCAACTAGATACTTATTCAAATGTCCGTTTAAACTATACGATACATTTTATACAAGTTTCAGAACATCGAACTTACTCTTAATGGATCTTATATCAAAAGATAAATTTAGTCAGGAATTATTAATTTTATATGGTAATATCTGTTCAATTTTTTGTATTGCTGAGATCCGGTTTAATGAGTGACCCGGTGTAATTACAAACACAAGAGACATAATTGTTAATAGATAATTGTTAACACAAAAATAAACTCTATATTTAAATCCTTTTATACATCTTTGCAATATAATAATGCTTCCGGTTTGGATAGAGAATACGTCTGTGTGATTAATGACTCGAAGGACAAAATATATTTGATCCTATGGCTAGTATTGATGAAGGACAGGTTCTTACATTTCACTACGCCAGTGTTATTGGCGAACGTGACTTAGAAAGCAGATGACCAAAAAACCACCAAGACTGCTTAAAATTAATTCCGGTAATATTATCTTAGTTTCCTAGGTTGACTGCGCATTGGTGCTCTGAGGAATGGCTAAAATGACTTATGCGGTCAATGAGTGACCACTTACAGTCAAGTGGCCCATTTGCTTAATATATATATAAGAGAAATATAACAAAATTGTAGATTACGGATACAGCTGTTATGAACGCCACGTGTACATACTGCAGTATTATACCTATACATAAACAGAAACTTATAAATACACACACACATTATAGATAAGTCGATATTCATCGTAACAGTTTGTCCAAATTCAGAGTGTGTCTAACTAAATTCTTAACCTAACACAAAAAAAATATTTAATTAATAAGCTATTCCTAATTTTTAAGTTACTAATTTGTATTTGTTTTTTACTGCGACGTATATTTTTTTTCACTTTTGAACTTAATTGTATTTAAATGATTATGCTGATAGCATGCTGTGGTCTCCTATAATTGAAGGAGCACACAACTTGTAACGCTTATATTGTTTAATTTTAAGAATATGTATTTAATGTGTATCTCTTGTTGGAGATTCGAGAATTAAATAAATAAGTCTTACAAGAATTTCGGTCTAGCATTTGCCAAGTGTCTGGAGTGTAACGCAAGATAAGCTACTCCGTCCAGAAATAACTAATTTTATCTGTATCAAGTGAAAAGTGAATAGTGAAATCGCTCTCGAACACAACCAGAATTTTATATACATCGCATTCAGAACGCTAAATCATAAATGACTAGCGAACAATATTAAACAACTTAACTCACTCGACAAAAGCTATTTTAAAAATAAATCCTACATCTCCCTTACGACAATTCAAGTTTTATACAAATGTTTTGTTTAAAAATAAAGGATCTTCGAGGGTCGAGTTCTAACCATTTAATGCCATTGAATTTTATTCTTAGTTTAATCGACGTCAGTCTGTCTGTCTCGTTTAAATTAGCCGGGACATTGTGCTGTCAAATAATTTGCCATGATTTTCTATTTGATTTTCAATCATATTATAAACGCGTTAAAGTTCACTTTCGTATGGAAACTGTTTTGAAATATAACGCTTTTTATATCAATGTCATATATTTAGTTTAGTAAAACGAGTTTTATTTACAGGGATCAACTATTGTTATAAGAAATGTACTTGTTGAAAATAAGATAAGCTAAAGCGTACCGGTATTCTGTTAATGTACTTTTTTTCAAAAATATGATCATAAATTTGTCAAAGTGACTTATGTATATAGTTACTGTAAAGGGACGACTTTTTCGGACTTTTACCATTCCAACCTAACCTAACATGTAAATCCTAAGATTTACCAAATGAATGATGGTAAAAGTTCGAATACCAAAGTTTTATGGACATTTACTATTCATAATCGGTAAATCTTAGATTTTACTGGAAAATCTTAAGATTTACCGTAGTTCGAGCTCTTACAGTAACATATACATTTGAAAAAACAACAGCGTGTAAATGCCAACTGGTGACCTATGGAATCCTTTCGAGGACAAGATTTCTAGTCGATTTTCATCAGACAACCCGTGTCTAAGTTTCATAGAAACAAATTTTCATTAACACCAATATAAGAATCAAAAACATTTAACATCTCCTAAGATATTAAGGAATATGTAGATATTAGTTGAGTCCTTTGCCCAGCAGTGGGAAAATGGAATATGAATTATAAACGTCGAACTTTGGAATCTCGAGACTTGTGACCTTGAATTTTTATTTCAATTTTCTGATACAAATTTCAATAGAAATAATATTTTTGCGAGAAATCTTTCATTTAGTTTGTAAGAACGGCATCTTATAATATTGGATACATAAACTCACAGGGTTATATTTTCGTTTATCCGCAGAACACGATTTTCGTACGAATTGTGAAATATTATAGCAGTTTTTGTATTATGAGATGTATATTTATTCAGTAAATAAATATATTGTTTACTTTTGTTTGGAAAAGAGGAAATAGTGGGTAGATTTAATTTATACCTATGATGTTGATTTATATTCCTGGTGTATTCGGTCACAGTGTCTAAATAATACGATAACCCTGCCAAAATAGGAAGTCCTAGTATCTGTTCAGTATTTACAAGTTATGGTGGAATAAAGAAACTCACACAAATACACGAATGTAAACATTACACAAACAGTAGCGATCTCCGCAGAATATACTATAGTATACAAAGTTGTACATGAGCACAAGTACGGTCTATTCTTATGGTAGATCTACACGACACAGACTTGGCATAGACTTCTATTGAATTTTGTCTGTGCAACTTAGCAGCGCAGACAAAAGTTGCTATTCGTGAAAGTTGAAAGTCTGTATGTATGTCTGCGTATTGAAGCAAAATAATTAAATTAAATAATTTATTAAATCAGGTTTCCAGCGATACTATTAAAAAAAATGTTTGAAAAACTCTACATCCTCGACTAAAAGTCGAAAAACCTATAAACATTTTACTGATTGAACCCCGGGTATTGTGATTTGCAGCCTCATACGCTAACCATTATACCTGCTCGTTTGGATTTTGGTGCTGGTTCTAAAAATGTATGTATATATATATATATATATATATATATATCATCAGCCCACATTCGTCCAATGCTGGACATAGGCCTCTCCAAATGCACGCCACTGTGGTCTTTGTAATAAGAATTCAAATCTCACACAACTTATCGTAAATAATTAGTACCAGAGCCGAATAAAATCAATTATAAATAAGCGTAATAATTTTTAATTGAAACCAATTTATAATACACACAATCAATACGCCTATTAAACAAATTGTTCAAGAGACGTATATTAATTAGAAGGGTTGAAATGACACGCCGGCGTGAAAATTCTCACCAAGTAACACTAATTTTCGTTCTGATGGAGCCGAGTTTTATAACCGATCAAAAAACTCATAGCACTTGTATTCATGTAAGATGAACAGCCTGTAAATGACGCACTTTTGGGCTAAGGCTCTCCCTATGAGGAGAAAATTGAGAGGTTATTCCGTTACGCTCAAATGCGGATTGGTGGATGCACGTGGTGGCAGAATTTCATTGTAATTAGACACATGCAGGTTTCCTCACGATGTTTTCCGTCACCGCCGAGCACGAGATGAATTATAAACACAAATTAAGCACATGAAATTTCAGTGGTGCCTGCCTGGGCTTGAACCCGAAATCATCGGTTAAGATGCACGCGTTCTAACCACTGGGCCATCTCGGCTCACATACTACACACATTTTAATTTATAATATTACTTAGATTACACACTTGATTTATAATATTACTTAGATATATATTTATATACTAAGCGAACCTCAAGGGTTCAACTATAATACGAATTCCCTAAAAATCTCAGTAAACGTTGCTTAAATGATAAAATATTATATTATTACTAAGCATGAAACATTACTATTAATTTGAAATTTAACACGAATATTAATTACTTAAGTGATGCGGCTTCCCGAGTTTTAAGTTTGATTTGATTAAAACAGACTACTTGGAAATTATTTGAGTTGAATTATATTCGTTACTGAATATTGATTTCTGAGACAGTCTTTGTTCGAAGATATCTTATATAGATTTAAGGAGTTCTTCTTGAAATGACATGTTTAGAATCAAAGAGGTTTTTTATATATGTAACACAGATATTCATACATAAATCTTAGTATAAGTTAGGGTTACATTACAAATAAATAATCTTTCCAATATTTTTTTTAATAATTACTTGTTTTAATGCGCGGCTTTGCTTGCGTTTTAGGGATTCGTTGACAGGTCTTATCTTTAAAAATTATAGTCTATGTGTTAATCTAATATATAAGCTATATGCTTGTAAATAGCCGAGATGGTCCAGTGGCTAGAACGCGTGCATCTTAACCGATGATTTCGGGTTCAAACCCAGGCAGACACCACTGAAATTTCATGTGCTTAATTTGTGTTTATAATTCATCTCGTGCTCGGCGGTGAAGGAAAACATCGTGAGGAAACCTGCATGTATCTAATTTCAACGAAATTCTGCCACATGTGTATTCCGCCAACCCGCATTGGAGCAGCGTGGTGGAATATGCTCCAAACCTTCTCATCAAAGGGAGAGGAGGCCTTTATCCCAGCAGTGGGACATTTACGGGCTGCTAATGCTAATGCTTGTAAAGTTTCATTAAAAACCATTCAGTAGTTTTTGCGTGAAGGAGTAACAAAAATACATACAAACTTTCGCCATATTAAAATATTAGTAAGGATTTTATCTTTTACAAATATTACTTCTCTTAATTAATTTGAGTATATTGTTTGGGAAAATTTAATAAAATATATTGTATATTATTAATAACGAAATCCGATAGATTATCCTGCCTGATACGTAATTACAAATTGTTATGGCGATCAGTAGAACTGACCATCTCGCGAGACAATAAAGTCGACATTATAATAGGGTTATATATTAACTTTCTTTCTTGAAAACATACTTATATATGTAGTTCTATATGATATATAACTAAAAATAATTATATTATATAATTATCTTTACATATCTTTATACATGCAAATATATACATAATGACTTAGTAAGCCGTTTTGGTCATTGTAGTCAGTAAAAATAGGGCAAGTATTGGGTTAGTGTGAAATAGGCGTGGGTCCATTTAGTTATGGGGGTCACGATTAAGAATAATGGCCGCCATGTCGAATACTTGGGGATAATTGATACAAATAGCATGTGATGCTTTTTATGGTGTGAGGGATCGGTGAAGGACGTTCCGAAAATTTTATATCAGGATTTATATGTTTCCTTCTAGCCATAATAATATAGTCTTCTGAACTGATATGATTTTTATTTTCTTTACGGTTCTGCCGCGTTGGTTCGTAGTATGATTTTATATAGTCCTAAAACTTTGCTCTATAAATATAATTAAGAATGTTAAGGCATTTACCTTCAAACGATTTGACACTGTGATTACATCTTGGAATATGAAATTTAATTTTAACTATTAAATTACAAGTATGCGAAATAATAAGTGTCCTTTTTGCACAAATATAAGCCAAAATAGAAAAAAATATATATCGTAAAAATAAACTACGTTTGAATGAAGTCTATCTTAGAGAAGAAAAAATCATATATAATGACATTATGTAACTTTTAAATCTGGAAAACTTTTAGCAAGGTTTCGATATTAAGATTATTCGAAGTTACATTTATGGATTAGGAAAATCATTTAAAATTTCAATTCGCTTTAATGTAACCTCCCTTTTGATTCGAGTGAAAAACGAATCCGTCTAATTTAATTCACCAATCAAAGCCAGGGGCGGTGAACCTTTGTCTCCTGTACATTAAATAATGTAATAATAAAATTTAATTTCGCACCTGTCGCTCTGACAAGTCCGTGACAACGTTTGAGGTCATTTTCCATTTCCGATAAATTGTTATTTTGCAGATGGCTTGAAACGTAAATTGATTTTCGATCATTTAAAGCAATTGCATACAGCAATGTATGGAAATTTAGTGCATTAAGTGCGATTGACTAGACATCATGTTAATATATAGGGTGTTCACAATATACATATGGAGTAAAAAAATTACATGACTCACAATTGTTGATAGATTTGTCGGTTGAAACGAGAAGATTACCTGCAATCAAATAACAAAGATTAGACATTTTACTTGGTAGTAGGGCTTTATGCGAACCCGTTTTAGCATGAAACCCCCACTAATTTGTTGTGTTTGAATTTAAGGTTAATATATCCTGAAATGTATTGATACTTTAAGATATATTAACCATTCCATTCATTTCACTTGCCATCAGCTGACCTATGTGTAAGCTTGACTACCTATTTTAAAATAACGAAATTTTTTTGATAGAAATTTAGATTTAGAAATAGAGGTAATTTTTTTAACAGTAGTATGGCTTAGAATATTTACGCAAATAGTTAATATATCGCTGCTTCATCATCGCTTAGTTCATTGCGATGTAAAATAATAGCGCTACAGCTAACAATTTAGTTTACTTTAGCTTAAAACTTCAATGCGTGGAATAAAACATGTATTTATAAGTAATAGTAAGGCATGTTAAATTACGATATTCATAGACTAACCTCATCGCTATATAATCGAGTTATTAAGATATAATTTTAGTATTACAGTATTTAGATTTAATACGTTTTACCATTCTTAGTCCCGGCATCGCCGCGAGCATGATTATGCATTATGCATGGAAATATGAGACGAAGTTACGCGCTGTTAATAAAGCTATTTTAATAAAAAAGGTTTACGACTTCTGATGTCAGTTTTAATTTGACACATAAAATATGTGTGTTAAAAGTTACTTTAAATATTCTTTAATTAGAATTAAAAGTAGAAAAAATGTTAGTTGTAATAATGAGTGTTTTCAATTCAATTCCATTTATTTAAGTTTTTTTTTTTATATATAGATTGTATGTGAGCGATAAGACTATCGTTTAAAGGTCTAACAGGAATTCTACGTTACTATACGTAACGTTTTATTTTTAATTAATTTAAATAAGTAGACTATCAAATAGGTTACCTGATAGTAGACACTTTCGTTACATAAAGTGTTGATTTAGAACAACTGATAAGTTGGTAGTATTTCTCGGCATATACATCTACACTGTATTTCTACTTGAGAGCCGAGATGGCCCAGTGGTTAGAACGCGTGCATCTTAACCGATGATTACGGGTTCAAACCCAGGTAGGCACCACTGAATTTTCATGTGCTTAATTTGTGTTTATAATTCATATCGTGCTCGGCGGTGAAGGAAAACATCGTGGGAAAACCTGCATGTGTCTAATTTCAACGAAATTCTGCCACATGTGTATTCCCCAACCCGCATTTGAGCAGCATGGTGGAATATGCTCCAAACATTCTCCTCAAAGGGAGTCCAGGAGGCCTTTCGCCCAGAAGTGGGAAATTTACAGTCTGCTAATGTACTGTATTTCTAGACGCTTAAAACATATATAACAACTTCTTGCCAAAAAGTTAAATTTCATTGTTAGCGATCAACATATAAAACACGCAATCGTATCATCCTACACGTAAAAAAGACGATACATCCAAGATAATCAAGCGTCGAGAAACGACTGAACTCATATCTAGGATGATCTTAATCGTGTTTTGATGGAATAACAGATGAACTATTTGCCGAGAAATAGGTATCACAAGTATCTGTACCGACAAATTCCGGTTATCCATCATAGTAGGTAGTATTCCTGAGCGTAATCTGTAATGAAGGGGCTAGACCGATCAATGCTAGGGTGTACGCCTTGCCAATGTTAATATTTAAACAGACATTGTCTATTTGTGTTTGCGTTTTAGTAAATAATCCACTAACGTATGTTCTTTCTTGACTTTTGAAGCCTCATTAGTGAAAGATTAGAAATCCGATACTTGTGGTTAATTCATAATCCGTAGGTTTAGTTAGGTCTTTGCAAGACTTAAAATAATTTACGTGGCTAATAATTTTACTTTGTGGTTGAGCTTTGGGTAGGTACTAACCGCTCATCATATATTCTACCGCCAAACAGCAATACTTAGTATTATTGCTACGTAACTTCTGGTACGAGACGTAACATCTCAGTTCCCAAGATGGTGGTGGCGCATTGGCGATGTAACGAATGGTTATTATTTCTAACAGCGCCAATATCTATGGGAGCGGTGACTACATACCATCACGAACCCAATAGCACGACCGCATGACTACGAAAAAAAAAAATTCGAGATAAATTAGGAATAATAGAATCAAAATATTTGTGTTTTATTTTTAAATCGACGTTTCAAAAAGTTCTAAGCATATACGTTCATAATTTAAAGATATGTATGCGCAATCTTAATATATCTATAATATATTTAAATATTCTCGATTCGTCAATAAAATTAAAATATTCAAATATAAATGAAAGGAAACGTTGCGGCCCTAATAATTTACCTTGCGGAACTCCATACCTTTGCACACCCGGTCACAAACAGCAAAGCTATCGCAATCCAAACTCACAAAGGTCACCCGTGAAGATTTATGAAGCCTGCATCCGCTCTGTTAATTAATATGCAAACCTCTCTACTCGAACGGAAGACGATTTGGTCGAACGCGTTACTTGTGATTGATAGTGCTGATGACGTTTCCGCAGAACATTCATGCTCTTGCAATAATTAAAACATCATTGACAATCCTCACAACCTTTCATGATTTACAATAATTCAATAATGATATTAATTAATCTTTAATTTTCAGCAAACGAAATATAAATCGAAATAAAAACAGCACAAGTATTAAATGAAACGCGTATGTTTGCATTGGTATTTATTTACATGAGAATTATTTACGTTATGATATTAAGTATATACACAAATCAAAATTAAAAATAACTACTGAATAAATTATGACCGCGTGGAATGGTGGCAAGCAATGTTAGCGGCATTTCCCCGTTGAATCGCAATTCCGATCCTCTAGGCGAAATATGAACTAGCCCTCCTGTCACAAGTAGAAGCAATAAAACGAGATGTTATATTTTAATAACGCCAACAGTAATTTAATTAAATATAAAAATTGAAAAATCTTAATAAAATTGTACGTATGCAATATACATTCATCAAAAGAAAACACAGTCAAAACGATCGGCATTTGTATTTAAATCGTCGCTCTGTCGATCAGTACTAGTATTTGTAAATCGATATAACATTCATTTTATAGTCTGACTGCCTCATTGGCTTAGAGATCAGGATTGAAGCTCCAGATCAGGCCAATTGATAGTTGAGTATTTCTCTAATGAAATTCTCAGTAGAAATCCAAAATATGGAAGTAAACAGAATTAACACTCCCATACTTTGAAAAGCACGTGAAGTCATGGGTCTTATACCTGAACTCTCTCCGTTCATGTTGGAATGTCATCCTCTTAGATTATGAGTGAGGGAATACGAGTATACGTGTGCAATATAATAATATCTCCTAAACAGTTGGTTAATCTATGAGAATGGCCGCTGAATATCGGATCTATAGTTTCAAATTTAAAAATTATGAAGCAATAAGTTTGTATTTATAAAAAAAAAAAATTAAAAATCTTCCATTCTTCTTCTAAGACTGTAATGACATTCATTGTTCTGACATTAGTTATAACTCGAGTTAATGACACGGACAGACGAATG